>NW_015090884.1:663881-697024 GCF_001431845.1 Calidris pugnax
TTTTTTTTTTTTTTCACATAATTGCTTTTCAGACTAAAGCTGTACTTTGGTACAGTCAGATCCCTGGAGTGTTGGTGATGAATAGCTCATTGGGGCCAAAGTGCTCTGTTCTTCTGGAATAACTTCTTTGAGCACAGCGTGCAGGTACCGGGCTGGAGTTTAAAGTTGGAAAAATCCCCGTGGATATGATGCGGTGACCTTCTGGACTTGAGCTGCTTGTTGGCTCTGCTGGAAGTCTGCTCTGTTTATGAACCATATGTACCTTTCCTGGTTGTTAGCCTTGACGAAAGCTCAGCTAGGGCTCGGTTTGATTTTCATCATTCTGCCTAAAATTAAACCTTGCGGTGCCGCAGGGGGTCAGGATGGGCAGAGCATCTCGCTGTGTTGGTTCTGCTGGACTCACAAGAACAGAATTAGGGTTTTTTTTTAATAAGTCAAATACAAATAAGACCTAGGACCCAGCAATCTTTGTGTGAAGGCTCTCCATCTTTCTGTCTATTCGAAGAAAATAATCAGTGTGGATTTAGATACTTTAAATTTATTCTGAACGCTGTTTGCTCCGTGAAGCAAATCCTGTTTGAGGGATGATATATCCACTGGGCAAGTAACAGCTCTGTAATAAGTAATATCAACATATATAGTATGTTGGTTGTGGGGGGTGTTTCTAGATCAGACTGTGCATTGATTTCTATTTTCACATACCCAGGGACAGTCTTTAGACCACATATTACATAGTGTATTACAGCTGCACAGTGCTGCAAAACCCCTATACGGTTATTTACTGATCTCCATCCTTCACATCAAGGAGTCAGCACCTCTGTAATCCTCAGTGAGGCAGATCTAGAAATTTACTTCTCAACAGCATCTTCTAGATTAGCCACAAACCCCCACCTCCTTTCACAGGTGCAACCAGACGTTGGGGCAGGGTAACTTGTACTGCACCCGTGGCATCAGTGAGCATTGATTTTGGAGAAACTTGCTGATTTCTTTCTGTTTCTTCCCTTCCCTCTTTAATTTTCCAGCTGACTTCGGCTTCTGTGCCCAGATCACTCCTGAGCAGAGCAAACGCAGTACCATGGTGGGGACCCCCTACTGGATGGCACCCGAAGTGGTGACACGCAAAGCCTATGGGCCCAAAGTGGATATCTGGTCGCTGGGGATAATGGCCATTGAGATGATCGAAGGAGAGCCTCCCTACCTCAACGAGAACCCTCTGAGAGTAAGTGACCATCTTTTGCTTTCAGGTCTTAGAATCATAGAATGGTTTGGGCTGGAAGGGACCTTAAAGATCATCCAGTTCCAACCCCCTGCCATGGGCAGGGAAACCTCCCACTAGACCAGGTTGCTCAAAGCCCCATCCAGCCTGGCCTTGAAGCCCTCCAGGGATGGGGCAGCCACCTGGGCAACCTGGTCCAGGGTGTCATCACCCTCAGAGTGAAAAATTTCTTTCTGAGATCTTATCTAAATCTAATGTCTTTCAGTTTAAAACCATTACTCCTCATCCTGTTGCTCCACTCCCTGATCAAGAGTCCCTCCCCAGCTTTCCTTAAGCCCATACCTTAAGGTCTCCCTGGAGTCTTCTCTTCTCCAGGCTGAACCCCCCCAACAGTCTTTAGACAGGGCTCCTGATGTCTCTCCCTCGTTTGGTTTTTAATGGAAGGGGAGATGCTGTCACTTCGTAACTGCACTTAATATAAGCCAGGTTTATGGCTTCTCAATCTAGAAAAATACTGTTTATTCTTCTGTCTCCATCTTTTGCACTGGAAGTGGTTTTTGGGAGAGAAGAGCAGCAGCAAAGAAGAGGGGAAGGAAAGAAAGTGGGTGTTGAGTTAAAAGAGGGTCATTAAGTAACAGTACTTCGGCCTCATTTAACTCAACTTGTGCCAATTCCCAGGCTGTCAGACTGCTCCCATGGGATGTGCTGAGCGATGTGCTCAAAGGACCTGCATATTAACAGGTCTCTGACAGATTTCCGTTTCCTTTGAAAATCCACCCTGGAAGTTTCTTGCATGAAATCCTGAAATGGATGGATTCTGAGCCCTTTGATTCTCAGAGGGCTTGTAAATGCTTCATCCCCAAGCAGAAGCAGAAACTGCTTGTTTCTGCAGGAGGTTAAGAGCTGCTTGAGGGTCTCCTGGCCATCTTTTATAAGAAGCCAACTGCATCTTTATCGTCCTGACTTTTTAGGCCTTGTGAGCTCAGGCAAAGTACCCACAGAACAAAAATCTCCCATTTATTCAGGGGTACCTTCCCATGAGGATACAGTTATTGCAGCGTAGAGTCGTGCCAGTTAACTTCCCTGGGTAAACACCGTCTGGAATGTTGGGTTTTGTCCTCCTAATCCCTTGAGAGAGCTGCAGGATCCAAACCCAGATTAGGAGGGTAAAACAATAAAGGATTGGATCCCATCCACATAAAAATAGGGTTGGCAGCCTTTCTGTTGGCTGAAACTTAAGCATTGATTAGTCACCCTGATAAGGTGGGGTTTTTTTTCCTCTCCATTGAACTGGGGGGAGGGAGGGAAGAAATGGGTGTCTCTATAAATCCAGAGATGGAGTCTAACCTTCATAACTCCCTGTTTCTTTGGTGCTTGTTGTTGCTTTAGGCCCTGTATCTCATTGCTACTAACGGGACTCCAGAACTGCAGAATCCAGAAAAGCTTTCAGTCATATTCCGAGACTTCTTAAACCGCTGTCTGGAAATGGACGTGGAAAAGAGAGGTTCGGCGAAAGAGCTGCTGCAGGTAGGTGATGGGGAAGAGGGATGGAACAGGGTGATGGGGATTTTTTTTGTTGTTGTTGTTTTTTTGTGGTTGGACTCGATGATCTCAGAGGTCCCTTCCAACCACTAAGATTCTGTGATTCTGTGAGTGGAACGGGGTGATGGGGAATCAACATAATCATGCAATGCCCAGCGAGGCCAGGGTCATAGAATCATAGAATGGTTTGGGTTGGAAGGGACCTCAAAGATCATCGAGTTCCAACCCCCTGCCATGGGCAGGGACACCTCCCACCAGACCAGGTTGCTCAAAGCCCCATCCAGCCTGGTCTTGAACACCTCCAGGGATGAGGCATCCACAACTTCCCTGGGCAACCTCTTCCAGTGAACAGTCATGAAACGATCTTGTTTGGGGTCTTAAATACTGCAGCAGCTGAAGGCACAAACACAGCTAAGGTAACCTGCCAGGAAAAAAACCACCCACAAACAACCCCCAAAACCTGAATCTATAATAAAACGTTAACAGACTACACCCTGTTTATGCTGTCCTTGCTACTAGCAGCAGCTGTGCAGCGTGTTCTGTAAACAGTCATGAAACGATCTTGTTTGGGGTCTTAAATACTGCAGCAGCTGAAGGCACAAACACAGCTAAGGTAACCTGCCAGGAAAAAAACCACCCACAAACAACCCCCAAAACCTGAATCTATAATAAAACGTTAACAGACTACACCCTGTTTATGCTGTCCTTGCTACTAGCAGCAGCTGTGCAGCGTGTTCTGTAACCAGCGTGATGTGCGCTGGTAGCCCAGAAAGTCAACCACATCCTGGGCTGCATCAAAAGAAGTGTGGCCAGCAGGGCCAGGGGGGGGATTCTACCCCTCTGCTCTGCTCTGGGGAGACCCCACCTGGAGCACTGCCTCCAGCTTTGGAGTCCTCAGCACAGGAAGGACATGGACCTGTTGGAGTGGGGCCAGAGGAGGCCACAAGGATGCTGGGAGGGCTGGAGCCCCTCTAAAAAAAAAAAAAAACAACAAGAAAACATGGAGCCTTAGACCATGTTTATCTTAATAAATGAAATCTTTTGCTGGCTGGACTCTTCCTGCTTCTGGCAAGCTGCTCTCACACCGCTGAGGCTGCTCTGTGCTTTGGGTGACTCGAGGAGGCAGCAGGAACGTCAAGAGCTGTAACAACCGAGAGGGGAAGGAGGGTGTGAATACACACATCTCATCTCCTGGAACGCTGCTGGATGCTTCGAGGGAGCGTGGAGATGGCCTCCGTGTGCTTCCTGCAGCCGCTGGAGAACTTAATTCACGGATGATCTTTTTTTTTGCCAAATTGTGTGAACTGGGGACGCCTCTCCCCTTTCAGTTTCAACTCCACTAGTTAAATCTCAGACATTACTGATGTCGTAGAAGGTAAATTTGCTGGAGAAAATTGACAAGAGAGCTCTTTTAGGGTTATTTTATCAGCGCTGTGAGGCTTCTTAGAGACCCTTGCCCTGTACGATAAAGCAAACAGAGCAATTACTGTTATAAAGATAAGATTTGCCTGCAAAATGATGTTGATGTTGTTTCTTAGAGCAAATCCAGTGGACAACAAACTGATCGTGGATGCTGCTTTCTTGGAGACGTGGGGACGTTAATTTTTTTTTTTTTTTGGAAATTATAGTGGTTTCTTTATGCTACTGATTCCTTTCGTTGCTAATAGTCTGTAAAACAACAGGAAACCTGGAACTACTAGAGCGATTGGTTGTAAACACTGGGCTTATGTTCAACTGTATACTGATTATTTTTTTTTTTTAATAAAATGAACTGCTGCCTTTCTTAACTTGTGGCTGAGGAAGGATTGGAGAATTCACTGTCTCCAGACAAATCCGTCGGATGAGGTTGTTGTTGGGGTCACTGAGTGCTTGAAAGTGTTGGGTGACGTGGTACAACCTTGTCTCTTACCCCTTCTTCTGTAGACCTTTGGGATAGCAGGTGGCTCTCAAGGGAGTAACGTTATATGTAGAGAAAATTGATAAAAGGTCTGTATTATAACTGGGGGAGCTTCTTTCTCTGTTCTGCTTTGGTCATTTTTGGGGTGAGTTTAAACCCGTTCTGGAGTAACCACTCATCTCCACCAAAAACCCGCTGTGTTGCACAGAAACTCATTCCTGCTTCTTGCTGAGACCTGCTGCTGGCTCAGCCCTTTCCTCCCTGCGCCTGGGTTTTAATTCAAATATGTTTTTCCTGTTTGTTTTGCTCCACAATTCGTAACAGTTCTTACACTAGTTTTACCGTGTGTAGATGGAGTTTGTGGGGTTTGTGAGGTTTGCTTCTGTGGTGCCTTCTCCCATCCTTTGTGCTCCAGGATGGTCACCGTTTGACACAAAGCTGAAGTCCATTGCCAAAATCTGCAGCCTCTCTCCCTTTTTGTGTATCTATTTCATCTCCCTGTAATATTAAGAGTTTCCCCTCGCAAAGCTTGTGTCTAAAAATTAATTCCTTGGGCAAAGCCATAAAGCCACCAGCTGGAGAGGGATATGATCTGATGATGAGCTCCTCTGCTTGGAGCTTAGGTGGAGGTTGTCAAATGGAAGGCCACTATGCTTGAATAATTCCTTTGATAAGGACTTTGTTTATATTTCCTCTGGAAGACTCGAGGTGGCATGTGTGGGAAGAAAGGAATTAGGGGCTAGTTGTCACTTGATCTAAAATCTCATATGGCTCTGGTTTTAGAGATTTGGCAATTGACTTTTTTTTTTTTTTTGACAGCACAGGATTAAATCCGATCCACAAATGTGTTTAATGTCTCCAACATCTCTTTAACTCCCTTCCCCACTCCTTCCTCTGCACCCCATTGAGATGTGAACTTTTGTGCACGTGAGGCATATCTGTGAGCAAGCACACAAACTTATTTTTTCTCTAGCAGGATGTCTGCTAAATTTCCCCCAAGAAGGTAAAAAAGGGTTATTTGTGTGTGTTTAAGTCACCCTTCTGGATTTGCTGTTGCATAATGGGAAGAAATTGAGCTTTGGAGTCCTCAACACAGGAAGGACATGGATCTGTTGGAATGGGTCCAGCAGAGGGCCACGAAAATGATCAGAGGGATGGAGCCCGTCTTCTATCATGGGGGGGGTTCAACCTGGAGAAGAGGAGGCTCCAGGGAGACCTTATAATGGCCCCTTCAGGTACCTGAAGGGGGCCTACAGGTGAGATGGGGAGGGACTCTTGATCAGGGAGTGTAGTGATAGGATGAGGGGTAATGGTTTTAAATTGAAAAGGGGGAAATTTAGACTAGGTGCTAGAAAGAAATTCTTTGCTGTGAGGGTGGTGAGACACTGGAACAGGTTGCCCAGAGAAGCTGTGGCTGCCCCATCCCTGGAGGGGTTCAAGGCCAGGCTGGATGGAGCTTGAGCAACCTGGTCTGGTGGGAGGTGTCCCTGCCCATGGCAGGGGGTTTGGAACCTGATGATCTTTAAGGTCCCTTCCAACTCTCACCATTCTGTGATTCTATGATTCTAATTATAATTAGGAGGAAAGTAATTACCTTACACATAATCCTGCCTTTTCTTGTCTTCTGAACACATTTGTTTGGTTGTTTTTTTTTTTAAATAGTCTCTTTATCTTTCTACCTGGGCACTTTTTTTTTCTTGGACAGAACATAGCAACATCCTCCACCTCCCCTTTCAGCCTTGGAACTGGATGATCTTTAAGGTCCCTTCCAACCCAAACTATTCTATGATTCTATGACTCAGCCTTACGGTTCTGTTTTTCTCAGCATCCCTGGTTTCTTAATGTATCTTCTGCATCTTCACATGATGAGTCCAGAGTGTTTCTTCTCTTTTCTGAATGGCAACAGAGGTCCAGCTGAAGGTCTTCATTGCAGTATGTCCCTCCATGATGATTTCTTGTTTAAAAGCCTGCCTGTTATTCCCCTCAAACACTCAGCCACAGGCAAATGTTACTAGTGGTCCCCACTATTCTTTCTCCAACTCATCGATATTAATTAAAGAGGGAGCTACCCTGATACCTGGATGTGTTGTCATGGTCTCACCATGCTTGTTCCCATTTGGACAGCAGGAGGGATTCTAGCTATTGGATGCTCTTTTTGTCTCCCTTCTGGTGGAGGGGTCACAAAGCTCTTTGGAATATGCATGGCTTGTGTTAACCAGAGCAGTTTGGTGTTACAACATTTTGCCAGATAATACACCTTACCAGACGTGATGGAACAAAGCTTGTGAGATAACTTAATCATCAAATGGTCTGGGTTGTAAGGGACCTTTAAAGATCCAACCCCCCTGGCATGGGCAGGAACACCTCCCACTAGACCAGGTTGCTCAAAACCCCATCCAACCTGACCTTGACCACTTCTAATGATGGAGCATCCACAACTACTCTGGGCAACCCGTACCAGTATCCATCAACCTATCAACAGTTACTTCACTGAAAACCTGGTGTCTTAGTCTGAACTCAGGGTGAAAGGGGAGGGTGAAGCTGCCACGCTTTTTATGACATGGATGAGAGGAGTGGTTCATGTGTTCCTTCTGTCTAATTTGCCATGGGGGTAGAAAATGTAGATCTTTGTGAAATAAATATACGATTGGGAGCACTCAGACCTCAACTGTGAGATAATTCCCATTTTTGTTTTCCCTTCTTTCCACTAGTTTGTGTAGTGGGTGCAGTTTTGGATGTGTTGCTGCCATATGAGTCTCTAATGAAGCATTAATCACTGGCAGAATGGCCGTAGTTGCTTTGCAAATGTCTAGTATCCATAGAAGGCCAAGGCAATGCTTCCACCAAACCTGTGATAACAGGGAAGAGAGAAATGAGGGGCGATTCCTGAAGGAATCCCTGTGTTTGAACCACAGAGGTTGTTTTTTCTACACCTTCTTTCCATACAGAATTCCAGTATAGATTTTGCAAGACTTTATAATTCACCGGGGGAACTTGCTGAGTTTTGCTCGGTCTTAAACGTGCACAATCATTGGGGAATTTACATGTGTTGGGTGCAAATCTCTCCATGGCTTCAGGCGAGCCCCAAAAGTTTGTGGTGGTAACATCCCCTTCGGTTTCACCCCTTCAGAGATCAGAGTAGGTTGTTAGACTTCACATGGGTCTGGGTGCCAATATATTGAGTAGCCACCAGATTTCTGGGGCACGTTCTTGAAAAATTTAACCCTTTTTCTTTTTTTCTTCTTCCTAGCACCAGTTCCTGAAAATTGCAAAGCCTCTGTCTAGTCTCACTCCTCTGATTCTTGCGGCGAAAGAGGCGGCCAAGAACAACCATTAAAGCAGTGGAGTCGGCACAGTCGTCGTGTCGAGACTTTTAGGTGTTGGTTCCAGAGAATGAAATTATTCAGGATTACCTGTCCCTCTCCCCTTCTACTCCTGCTTCACAGGGGTGTTCTTAAAACTTTGATCTGCCCCAAAAGGTGGCAGAGTTTTTGCTCACTGAATGTGGAAGGGCACCCAACAGGGACACTCCTGCTCTTACGTAGGGAACCATCTTCCCATCCTCATGATGGGGGCGAGAGGGGAAGAGTCTTTTCTGTGGTTGAGAAGGTCTTTCTGAGAACGTCTTAACCTGACCTACACGTAGCGAAGCCAGTTGTTTTTCCTGTTTCTTACTGTTGTTTATTTAAAAAAAAAAAAAAAACAACAAGAAAACATGGAGCCTTAGACCATGTTTATCTTAATAAATGAAATCTTTTGCTGGCTGGACTCTTCCTGCTTCTGGCAAGCTGCTCTCACACCGCTGAGGCTGCTCTGTGCTTTGGGTGACTCGAGGAGGCAGCAGGAACGTCAAGAGCTGTAACAACCGAGAGGGGAAGGAGGGTGTGAATACACACATCTCATCTCCTGGAACGCTGCTGGATGCTTCGAGGGAGCGTGGAGATGGCCTCCGTGTGCTTCCTGCAGCCGCTGGAGAACTTAATTCACGGATGATCTTTTTTTTTGCCAAATTGTGTGAACTGGGGACGCCTCTCCCCTTTCAGTTTCAACTCCACTAGTTAAATCTCAGACATTACTGATGTCGTAGAAGGTAAATTTGCTGGAGAAAATTGACAAGAGAGCTCTTTTAGGGTTATTTTATCAGCGCTGTGAGGCTTCTTAGAGACCCTTGCCCTGTACGATAAAGCAAACAGAGCAATTACTGTTATAAAGATAAGATTTGCCTGCAAAATGATGTTGATGTTGTTTCTTAGAGCAAATCCAGTGGACAACAAACTGATCGTGGATGCTGCTTTCTTGGAGACGTGGGGACGTTAATTTTTTTTTTTTTTTGGAAATTATAGTGGTTTCTTTATGCTACTGATTCCTTTCGTTGCTAATAGTCTGTAAAACAACAGGAAACCTGGAACTACTAGAGCGATTGGTTGTAAACACTGGGCTTATGTTCAACTGTATACTGATTATTTTTTTTTTTTAATAAAATGAACTGCTGCCTTTCTTAACTTGTGGCTGAGGAAGGATTGGAGAATTCACTGTCTCCAGACAAATCCGTCGGATGAGGTTGTTGTTGGGGTCACTGAGTGCTTGAAAGTGTTGGGTGACGTGGTACAACCTTGTCTCTTACCCCTTCTTCTGTAGACCTTTGGGATAGCAGGTGGCTCTCAAGGGAGTAACGTTATATGTAGAGAAAATTGATAAAAGGTCTGTATTATAACTGGGGGAGCTTCTTTCTCTGTTCTGCTTTGGTCATTTTTGGGGTGAGTTTAAACCCGTTCTGGAGTAACCACTCATCTCCACCAAAAACCCGCTGTGTTGCACAGAAACTCATTCCTGCTTCTTGCTGAGACCTGCTGCTGGCTCAGCCCTTTCCTCCCTGCGCCTGGGTTTTAATTCAAATATGTTTTTCCTGTTTGTTTTGCTCCACAATTCGTAACAGTTCTTACACTAGTTTTACCGTGTGTAGATGGAGTTTGTGGGGTTTGTGAGGTTTGCTTCTGTGGTGCCTTCTCCCATCCTTTGTGCTCCAGGATGGTCACCGTTTGACACAAAGCTGAAGTCCATTGCCAAAATCTGCAGCCTCTCTCCCTTTTTGTGTATCTATTTCATCTCCCTGTAATATTAAGAGTTTCCCCTCGCAAAGCTTGTGTCTAAAAATTAATTCCTTGGGCAAAGCCATAAAGCCACCAGCTGGAGAGGGATATGATCTGATGATGAGCTCCTCTGCTTGGAGCTTAGGTGGAGGTTGTCAAATGGAAGGCCACTATGCTTGAATAATTCCTTTGATAAGGACTTTGTTTATATTTCCTCTGGAAGACTCGAGGTGGCATGTGTGGGAAGAAAGGAATTAGGGGCTAGTTGTCACTTGATCTAAAATCTCATATGGCTCTGGTTTTAGAGATTTGGCAATTGACTTTTTTTTTTTTTTTGACAGCACAGGATTAAATCCGATCCACAAATGTGTTTAATGTCTCCAACATCTCTTTAACTCCCTTCCCCACTCCTTCCTCTGCACCCCATTGAGATGTGAACTTTTGTGCACGTGAGGCATATCTGTGAGCAAGCACACAAACTTATTTTTTCTCTAGCAGGATGTCTGCTAAATTTCCCCCAAGAAGGTAAAAAAGGGTTATTTGTGTGTGTTTAAGTCACCCTTCTGGATTTGCTGTTGCATAATGGGAAGAAATTGAGCTTTGGAGTCCTCAACACAGGAAGGACATGGATCTGTTGGAATGGGTCCAGCAGAGGGCCACGAAAATGATCAGAGGGATGGAGCCCGTCTTCTATCATGGGGGGGGTTCAACCTGGAGAAGAGGAGGCTCCAGGGAGACCTTATAATGGCCCCTTCAGGTACCTGAAGGGGGCCTACAGGTGAGATGGGGAGGGACTCTTGATCAGGGAGTGTAGTGATAGGATGAGGGGTAATGGTTTTAAATTGAAAAGGGGGAAATTTAGACTAGGTGCTAGAAAGAAATTCTTTGCTGTGAGGGTGGTGAGACACTGGAACAGGTTGCCCAGAGAAGCTGTGGCTGCCCCATCCCTGGAGGGGTTCAAGGCCAGGCTGGATGGATCTTGAGCAACCTGGTCTGGTTGGAGGTGTCCCTGCCCATGGCAGGGGGGTTGGAACCTGATGATCTTTAAGGTCCCTTCCAACTCTCACCATTCTGGTTTTGTGTTCCCTCTTTTTTCTGGTAGTGATGTGTGTGTGCATCTGTCTCATTGAGTTCCACTTTGAATTCCTTCTGCCCGGTTTCTAGTGGCTGCCTTGGAGGGGCTTTGCCAAAAGCCTGTTGTTCTCCACTGGGAAGATGCAAGACTGAGACCATAGACACGTGTCATCTTGTCCCACCTGTGTCGGGTGGGAAGAGGAGGTGATGCCTATGGTGTGCCTGGGCCTCAGGTTAACAGGCACGTTGTGTTTTCATGTTCTCAGAAAATCTTAAGAAATTTTTTAAGTACCTTCAGTTTAGGAAAATGGAATTATTTTTTGTTGTTCTGAGATACATCCTTTCCTCCACTCTCTCTTCATGCATCACCCGGCATCAGCACGTGTTGGCTTTTGTGTAGCCTTTTACAGCACCTTCCTGTCTAAAGAGAGCTCTTAAATAGCAACTCTGCCTTAAAAAATGATCTCTTGGGCTTATTTTTCTCAGAATGTCTTGACTCTGCTGTGATTTGAAAGCGGCTCCAACGAGAGAACTTCTCTAGTGGCTTTGCTTTTTCTTTTCCGTACTCTGTGAACAGATTCGCCTGAGTTGAAACCATTTTTAATCAGGGCCCTTAATTATTTATTTGCCTGTTAATATTAAAGCCTCTCTTCTGTATTAGAACATAAAATATTCAATTGTTTGAGTATCCTTTCAGAAAATTGGCTTCATTTTTGAGGGATCTTGAGCAGTCATATATCTGAAATGATATAATACGATACAGCTATGAAGGGCTTGAAAGAGGGGAGATTTAGATTAGATCTTAGGAAGAGATTCTTTGCTGTGAGGGTGATGAGACCCTGTCCCAGGTTGCCCAGAGAAGCTGTGGCTGCCCCATCCCTGGAGGTGTTCAAGGCCAGGATGAATGGGGCTTGGAGAACCTGGTCTGGTGGGAGGTGTCCCTGCCCATGGGATGGGAAACTCAATGATCTTTAAGGTCCCTTCCAACTCAAACCATTATGTGATTCTATGGTGGAGGGAGAGCCTCAAACTCATCTTCTTTTCCAAAACACAGAAGATTGTCTTATTTAAGAAGCAATTAGTAGCTTTGACAAGATGCTTCCTGTATTTCAAGAAAGGGCATTGATTTGTATTACTTTAGGTTTTTCTTTAAACAAACCATTGATTTGGATTTCGTCGGGGCCAAGAGGCTTTGAAGAAGGCAGGGTGGGATGCTGAGAGTATGGAGCCAGGGCAGGGATGGAGAACTTGCTGGTTTGGTTGCAGCAGCGACAGCAGACCTTTGGCCATCCCCTAAGTGTCTTAATTGAATGGATGTGTTTTTAAAACCACGACAAGGACATAAATCTGGCCGGTGAGTCATTACGGCCTCTTCTCTAGACGGGCTTTATGCCCCTACCAAACTGCGTTCCCCTTTTAAACAACAGGGGTGCATGGTTTCCTCCAGCAAGGAGGCTCCTGGAGAAAGGAGGTTTCCATGGAGACACTTACTTGATTTAAACAATCTGGTTAGAGCTTGAGAAGGGGCTTGGAGTTGTTGGGGGGGGAGAAGGAGTAAACACCACATAGACACAAACCCCACTTTTCTTGAAGCAGCTGGGGTTGCTGCGGTGTTTTGTTTCCAACTTGATGCCCCTTTTCAGGGACCTGGTTTTGAAAAAGTGCCGAAAAAACGTTGCCTGGTCAGAAATGGGAGGCGTGTGAGAGGCTGTCGCTTCGCCGCCGAGATCTCTGTTAGTATCCAAATCCATCTGTCTCTCGAAATGCGGCGGGTTGGTGTAAGTAGGGCACATTTGCAGCAGAATATCATGCAATAGCGGGCTCCAACGCCTGTGAGTAGGTACTTGCTTCCTTAGAACTTAACCATCTTCGGCTGAGAGTAAAATCAGTCCAGACCAAAGACCAAGAGTCATATTTGTTGGAGCCTCATTCCTACTTAAGGGCTTGTGTCGTCCATTTGTACAGTGGGTGACGGCATCTTCAGTGTTAAAATTGTTAAAGGTGAAGTCTGATTCTCCATTCGTCGTCCCACCATAAAATAACGAGACTTTTTAATGGCTTCTGATTTCAACAGCGATGGAGAGGCTGTAGATGTGTTGGGGGGTTGTAAGCCCAACTGGATCGAGCGTATGGATAATTAATGCTCTGGGATCTCATCGTTTGTTGCTAACGACAGCTCACGATGTCAAAGATGGGAACTTGGAGAAGCGGCTGCCAACTTCGACAGGGAATAACCGGCTGTAACGAAACAGATGGGAGCGGGACAGGAACTCGCTGCCAAAATGAACACCTGCGGAGAGATGGTGGGAAGAGCTACAGAAGAAGATGGAGTTGGTCCAAGGAACGCCTGGGGTGGGATGAAGCAAAGGTTAAAACCTCAGCTGAGGTTTGATAATGTTCTGAGAAACGCAATTGCTGAGGAAATTCAAGAAGTGCCATCTCAAGGCAGGGACGTCTCCGAAGGAGGAGAGCAGGGACTGGAAGCAACATCTGGAGGAGCAGTATGGCTTTGTGTCCCAGCCCGCGCTGAGGGAGCTGGAGCTAAGCCGGGAGGTTCACCAACATGCCAAAACTCAGCTGAAAAGGCAAAGTGGGAGCTGGAACAGAGGAGACGGCCTTGATGTGCCAAGGAACTGAAGAGCGAGGCCGGATTTCACGGGTGTGTGAAGCAGCAGAGGCAAATTTAACACAGGCTTCTGTGGGTGACGACCAGCAGCTCCTTCCCTCTTGCCTTGCAGCATCGGTGCGGTGGCTTCGTAAAGAAGACTTTGTCTTCTACAGGTTTCTGACCACAGCTTTCGCCTATGGGTCTTTGTGTCATGTGCCACCTGGAAATATGGGGGCTGTTGCTGTCTTAAAATCACCACCCAGATAACGGTGTTTCTCTTCATCCTGCCTGGGCATAACTCTCTGGGTTTGTTTCCTGTGCTCAGCCATTTTAAAAGCAAAACTGAAATCTTAAATAAAACTCGAGTTGAATGACCTGGTTCTCCTTCGCTGGCTGTTTCCAAGACCCTTGCGGTGAGGGTAGAACTGAGTGGGGGTGCTTAAAGGAGGAGTTGTGTTTCTCTGACCTATTTTAGCTTAATCAGATCTTACATGATGAAGCTAAAAGCTGTTGCAGCAAGTGTGATTTTTTGCCACTTATTTTAACTTGTTTGTGCGTAGATATTGCTCCGAGAAACGGTCTGGAAGCAGGGTCTAGACCACGGCTTGAGGAGGAAGAGGAGGCAGCAGCTGATGAGGGAGATTGTTGTCTCCTGGATGCTTGTTTTCTCCCCAGGTAGAGCTTGGTGTCTGAGGTTCCTCATACGGAGGGAGAAATCAGGTGAGGGTTTGGGATAGGTACCTACAACCTGGTCTGGTGGGAGGTGTCCCTGCCCATGGTCCCTTCTGAGCCAAACCATTCTTTGAATTGATGTTACCTCATAAAATCTCCTCTGCCCAGAACAGATGCTCTAGCTGAAGACTACTTTCCAACAGCTTTTTCAGGAAAGACCAGTTTCTCTGGGTTTTTTGTGAAGACAAGGGGCCCTGTCACTTGGGCAAAAGAAACACTGCAGCCCAACTTGTTGGGATTGTGGGTGATTCTCTTTGCTGTGATATGGTAGCATCAAAGGACTGGGCTGCCACCATCTCCTCCTCCTCTTGAACCTTTGCAAAGCAGGGTACCAGGCAAACTTGTGACCCTGGTAACACACCCCAAAAAGCCCCTAAAAATGCGGCTGAGTTGGTGTTTGGTGGCTCTGCCTCCTACCCCATGGAAGATTCACAGTCTGTCTCTAGCTACCATTTTCCATGGTTTCTGGGGAGACTTTCTGTCTTGGAGGCTACTTTCCTTGAGATGAACTTGGTTAAATTGCTCAGCAGTTGCTGTGGGTGGGAGATGTTGGACAAGGAATGATTTCAAGGCTTTAAGAAATGGTTGATGTTGATTTCAGTGATGTGTAACTCATTTGAAGGCTTTTCAGAGCCATAGTGTGGTTTCCTCAGAGGTGAATTCCTAAGCGAACTTAAATAATTAGTGAGTTGGTTTTTTTTAAACAGCTGAATAGGTGTTGGAGAGTCAGATAAATAATTCTGAAGACTTCAGCCTTTAACCGAACATGTCTATGAAACTGATCTCAACACATCTCCAATTAGGAACACCTAATGAAGTTGGATCAGGTGTGGGTCACCCTTTCACACCCTGGTGCCAGTCTGTTGTGGGTCCAAACCAGCAGTATATGATGTTTGGCAGCACTGTCATCGAGCAAGTGCGCAGCAGGTTTGTGGTTGCACCTTCTACACAGAGAAAAGGAAGGACCCACTCAGCTGTGTGTGGGAAGGTGGGCACAGGGCAAAGGAAATGAGCTTCAGCAGAAGTTGTGATCAAGATGTCCTGGCTGCAAAACACATCCCAGCCCCATTTTTCTATTCCCAATACCTAATTTTCTTCCATCTGCACAGGAGGAAAACCCCCCTGTGATGATTTTAGAGGGGTGTCCTGCGGCTAAAAGTGTAATTATTGCTGTTTCTGGGGCACTTCCCCCAGATCTTTAAAGTTTTACTTCTTCATTCCTAACTTTATTGCCTTGTCCTCTTAGCCCTAGTGTGACCCTGGGGTGAGGTTTACAGGGAAAGGTGATGCCTTGTGTTAGACCAGCTGATCTACAGAGGGAGAAGAGGGGAGGAACCATGGGGAGAAGCTTTGGGGAGCACACACCTTCAGGTCTGAGCCAGACAGAGAGAAGCGTCAGCTAAATCCTGCGGGAACAGTTATTGTGTGTGTAACCACAGATTATTAGTTTATTTGGGAGCAAAAGGGGGGAATTAGCAGTAGGAGCAGCGATAATCTGGTAGGTACAAGGGAGAAGAGATGTTCCTTATCACACGCTGCAAGGTAAACTGCAGCACCTCATGCAGATGATGCTTTTAGTGGATCCCTCCTTTCTCTCAGCACCCAGACGATGTCCAAGTTTCAGTTCCCAAGTTCGTCTTTTAGAAGGACCTGATGCTTGAACACCGACGGGCAAGGAGCTCACTGGGCTTTCTTGGCAGGTCCTCGCCCATTGGGGGGCTGTAATGCCCTCTCCTGGGCAGTCGTTTCCTTTCACGGTGCTCAGTTTCTATAAGCAACATAAAAAAGAGGGTTTTTTTATATCTCTTTTAGTAGATGCACGCTGAGGACAGCCAGCAGGCACCACCAGGGATAAGGAGATGGTTGCGACGTGGGATGTGGTGCCCTGGTATGTCCACTCCCCTGTGATCACCCCATCTCTAGCTTTGCTCCTCTCTCATTTTTAAGTTATTAATTACACTGAGGCATTGTGATAGCCTCCTAAGGGAAACGTGTCCCTCCCAGGCCAACAGTGACCCCTGAGCCACCAAGGACAGGCTTGCTGCTCCCACCACAGCACAGCTTCCTAGAGCTGGGCTCTCTTTGTCCATCAATGGGTGGGTGTCCACACCCCTGGGTCTGATGGGGCTTTCTGGTGGGCCAGGTTAAGCCTGATAAGGGAGACCAGACATGTCACCACTGCGCTGGCAGGGTTGGGAGAGGCTGCAAGGCACTGCTGAGTTGTCCCCTCTGAACACAGCCATGGATGAGGTGAACCATCCCTCACCCCCACACCTTGTGCCCCTCAACCAGTGACCTGCATAAATTTGGGGCTAGAAGCTCTGCTGGCAGCCATGGTCAGGGTCCCACTGGCCAAGGAGGGCTGTAATGGTGTCCAGTGTGACTGGATCGTGCCCTGAAGGGCAGTGGGCAGGTAACGGTCCTCTGGTTTCTTACTGGTGGAGAGTTGAAATATTCAACGGCTGCTCCTGGTGGCTGGGCCGGCACAGGAGAGCAGGGAGCTGGGGGCAAAACACCTTCCCCTCAGCCTCACTTCTCCATTTCTTTCCTCAAGCTCATGGCTGCCTGGATGGGGGGTGAGGCATCTGGAGAATGTCTTGTGAGGAGAGGCTGAGGGAGCTGAGGGTGTTCAGCCTGGAGAAAAGGAGGCTGAGGGGAGACCTTCTCGCTCTCTCCAACTCCCTGAAAGGAGGGTGTAGCCAGGGGGGGTCGGTCTCTTCTCCCAAGGAACAGGCCATGGGACAAGAGGAAATGGCCTCAAGTTGCACCAGGGGAAGTTTAGGAAAAATTTTTACACCGAAAGCATTATTAATCGTTGGAAGAGTCTGCCCAGGAATGTGATGGAGTCACCATCCTTGGAGGTGTTTAAAAGCTGGGCACACGTGGTGTTGAGGGACATAGTTTAGTGATGGCTTTTGTCAGTGTTAGGTTAATGGTTGGACTAGATGATCTTAATGGTCCAATGAAAGAATCTATGATGCTTCCAAGTGGGAAGCCCCCAGCACTTTCTTCTATTCCCCATGTTTCCCAAACATGCCAGGCTCTAATCCCATCTCTCACCCAAAGTCCTTGTGTTTTGCAGGCACTCCAGAGCACCCCGGGCTTTGGGAACGGCTCAACCCAGGGACACTATAAATTGTCCCATCTTCTTTGCCACCAGGAAGAAGCTGGCAGGTCCCAGCCCAGAAGGTTAGCGGACCAGAGACATGGAAGTGTCCCCACACTGGGCACCACCCATCTCTGCTTTCCCCTTGCACTGGGCAGGGTGGGCTGGGTACAACCAGGCAGGTGCCAGAGCTTTTGGCAATGCCACCTCCTGTGTTGGCATGCTGGGGCAGGACATCTCATTGCTGGTGGCTCCCTTTGACCAGCCTGGCTCTGCTCGCCTGGGCCGCCCACCCCTGTGAAGGGTGAGAAGTGGCTGGTGAGGTCTCTGGTCTCATCCTGATGACAAGAGGTGCCACCTAAGAGCTTCCATGGTGACGAAACATCATGGCCTGGACTGGGAAAGATGGGGTGCAGGACGGTTTTAAGAGCCCGAGTGGTGGGAGACACTTCTGCTGACTCAAACTCATTGGGGCTCAGGAGCACCACAACCTGCATGGTTCTCTGTAGGGGACCTGTGTGGTTTATAACCCCAGGAAAGGGGGTGATCTCACTGTGACATCCCTGCTGAGAAGCAGCAGGGTGTCCCCGCCACTTTGGGGAGGTCCATCAGGGAAGGGGCTAACGTGGTCCTCCAAATTCACCCACCGAAGAGGAGCAAGAGGCAGGAGGAGGTTGCACAGAGCAGCTGCCCTGGCACTCAGGAACCAAAACTCCTACATGCTTCACTCTTAACATCCAGCACGGTCCCCTCACACCCTTTGCCACGTAACATTGCTTGGGTGCAGAAACATTTGCCAAAGGGATAGTTTATTGGACCCTCTTCTTCCTCACTGGTCCTTCTACCTGCTTTTCCCCTCTGAGACTCCCATGGCCCTTCGGGGTAACTCAAGTTCCATCCCCTCAGGTCTATTGCAACCCCCTGGTTTCTGCCAGGAAAGAACAAAATGATGCCACTGAGTAAAGGACAGCCATAAAATATGGAAGAAGAAGGGCGAGGACCACCTTTCCCCCTCTTTTCACAACGGGCCAGCACCAGCCAGCTTGTATTTGTGCTGGGGGGCTGGTTCCCCAGGATGAATCCATCTGGTCCCCCCTCGCTGCCTGCCCAAGGAATGCAGCTCACTTGGAAATGATGCTCAGAGCCCATCTCTGAGCCCCAGGACTGAGCAGTAGCTGTCTGGCAATTTTTTCTTGATTTTTTTTTTGAGTTTAAATTCTAACTCGTGGGCTAAGTTTTGCACCTGGTGGGTCACAGACTCCAGAAGAAACTGCTGGGTCTTTAGCGCATCTCGATGGGCTTTGGACCATTATTCACAGCTGCTACCATCACTTGGGAAGGGATGGCAGTGTTTTCCAGGAGTAAGTGGGCTTAAAAATAACTCTGATCAATCCAAGCAGCCTGAGAAATGCTGGTGAAGGAAATATCATTGGGTGTAAGAGCGGGGTCAGGCTCTGGCTTCCCTGGATGCTTCTCAGCACCGTCAAAAGCTGCTGCTCCCCATTTGCACGGTGCCTCCACATGTTTTCCTGCTTTGGGGAGATGATGCTCTCTCTGATTTTTTTCAAGCTCCAACAGGGTAGGTTTAGACTGAACATTAGGAAGGAATTTTTCACAGAGAGAGTGGTCGGGCACTGGAACAGGCTGCCCAGGGAGGTGGTTGAGTCACCGTCCCTGGATGTGTTTAAGGGACGTTTAGATGGGGTACTGAGGGATATGGTGTAGGGGAGGACTTTGTAGAGTAGGGTAGATGTTTGGATGCGATGATCCCAAGGGTCTCTTCCAACCTGAATGATTCTATGATTCTATGATTTTTGATGTTTCAGAGCCGTGTGTCCAATGGTTCAGGTGGGGAGATGGGAAGAGAGACCCCACTGCAGCCTCATCCCCTGGGACTCTGTGTGAAGCTGGTTGCCAGCATCTTTATACTCAGACATGCTGTACGTTGCAGGTCTGGTGACATCTCTGCTCTCTTATGATGGGCCTTGGAGCCACCCAAGGTCCCTTCCTCTCCCCAGGCCATCCTCTGTGCCTCCACTGACTGATGCTTCTCCTTTTTGGTGGGATATTGCTTCCTGCAACAGGCAAACACTGCTCACCAGTGGCCATGGGGTCTGTGCCAGCACAGTGCCATCCCACGGGAGAGAGGGCTGAGGTTTGGGTCGGTTCAGGTCACCTCCTCCTCCTTCCCCCTGCTTCCCTTATCATTTCTGGGAACGCCAATGCCATAAATGGTGCTGTTTCTGTAATTAATCTCGTGGGCATGTCGTTACCCACGTGAGTCACCTGCTCTCAAGGCTCTGCAGCAGCACATTCTTCAGTAGTGCAGTGGGGAGGACACATTCCATCCCCTTCATGCTGCCAAGGCAGGGCACTGCAAGATGTCCCAAATGGGCTAGGACCAGGGGTGGGAGGAATGAAGTTTGGTATTTCGCAATCACAGAATCCCATGGGGGTGGAAGGGACCTCTGGAGATCATCCAGTCCTAGCCCCTGCCAAAGCAGGTCCACCCAGAGCAGGTTGCACAGGAACTTGTCCAGGTGGGGTTTGAATGTCTCCAAAGGAGGAGACTCCACCACCTCCCTTGGCAGCCTCTTCCAGGGCTCTGCCACCCTCAAAGTGAAGAAGTTCCTCCTCATGTTTAGGTGGAACTTCTTATGTTCAAGTTTGTACCCATTTCCTCTTGTCCTGTCACGGGCATCACTGAAAAAAGACTGGCCCCATCCTCTTGACACCCACCCTTTAAGTATTTATAAGCATTGATCAGATGTTTATATATGTATGTATTGTAATGTATTTTTTTCCATCTTCGTGGCTGGCAGCTCAGCAGGGGAACAGTCCCTGCTCTGTGTTTGTGCCATTTCCCCCCTGTTTTTATCTTCTCTCCACACAAACCGAGGCAAAACTCGCAGGGGTTCAAGGCCAACCTGCCCTGCTGATATCCTGGGGGTGAGTTTCTATGGCACCAGTCCCTTGCAGGCATTTTCTTTATGGGCTCACAAACTCCAAGGCCGGGCTGGCCGGTGGCAGGGCTCCAGCAGCTCCTCGCTTGCCTTCCTTGCCTGCTGCCCGGCGAGGAGAGGACACCGGGCAAGGGTTTTGTGCTTGAGATAAGCTGGTGAACTCTGAGCTGAAGATACCGAAGCCACAGCAGCCTCTGCCCAGTCAGCGAGTCCTTTGCCAGTGCCTGCAGAACAAACCACAGCACCAAAGGTTTTGTGTCTCTTTTTACCCAGCAGAAAACCAAAACACAGTATTATTTTAGGGCAGAAAACAGGGATATTTGGGGTTTTCTTTGCTTTTTAGGAGGTGGGGCTAGGGTTGTGTTTTAAATTACCTTTTTTTTTTTATTTTTCAGGGCTCTTACCTCCACTGCAGGCAGCTTTTTTGTGCTGACAGTGTTGCTCAACCCCGTTCCCTTATCGCCCACATCCCCCTTGGAGTCCATCCACACCATGAGGGTGCAGCAGCTGGAAGAAAAGGCAGCCCGGGGAAGGATGATGGAGAAGCCCCTTGAGAAGGTATTTTGGGGAGCCTTGAGCTTCTTAATCCCACCCTTTCCTGCCCTATTTCGCAGGTTTCCAGGAATCAGACCGTAAAGCAAGTAATATTTCTAGAGGCTCACTCGTGCCTCATTTCTCCAGCCAGCTGAGCATTAGCTGGAAGATGCTCAGTGATAAAAACAGCTGCTTCCACCTTCACACATTGTGGTTCCCCCATTTATTTAATATTCCAATTCCAAGGGCAGATGATGGTATTTTAGGACCTAGTGCTAAGCGTGGATTAGCAATTCTGCTTTTAAAGTGGAACTTTCATATCCCTTCTGCTCGTCATTAGGTTTCAGAGTCAACCAGGCTGCCATCTCTGTAGCTCATCTCCTCATTAAAAGTTTCTCCTTTTAATGGGAGCTGCCCAAAAGCTGTTGGGTCATCATTTCTGCCCTTTTTCCCCTCTCCCTGTTTTCCAGGACAGTTTGCCTATTTTTTTTTTTTGAGGGACCCTCTGATCTGTCTTTTCAGCCAACAAGAAAAATCCCAATGGGAGAGATGGCAGAGACTGCACCAGTGGTGTTTCAGAGAGCCCTCCGGTGCTGGAGGAGATGTTTCTTTAGATTCTTGTGCAGCAAACTGCTTTTTTGGAGAAGAAGGATCTCCAGAAGGTCGTGTAGCTTCTTAGCCCAAGAAACTTTGCAGATGCCTCTCTGAAAGTCCAGGGCATGTTGGAGGTTACAAAATCCAGCCACACAAACTGCTTTTTGTTTGTGCTGACCTGCCCCCTCTCCCCCTCCAAAGGAAGTTATGGCTCTAATAGGATTTAGATATTAAAGCCCAAAACCATTGGAAAAAAAAAGACAAAACACAATCCCAAGTGAAATAAGCAGTTTTTGCATCTGGGGTTGCTCAGAAATCTGGTGCAGCGGATTCCTGCCTGGGGCTTCCAGCCATGGGAAACGTTTTCACGGAGGAGGTTTCGGGAGTTTTAATTCTGAGAGTCGGTGACGACACGTCTTGCCCAATTCTCCTTTGGGATGTTTCCTCGGACCCCATCCCTTGAACACCTAGCCCTGCCAAGGCAGGATTTGAATACGAGCCTCTCCTGTCCTGGGGTGGGCGAGGGATGAATCAAACCCAGGTTCACCTGCAGGTCCCCGGTGTCTCCCAGCGCCGCGTGGTGAGCAGCTGCCTGCATCCCATGATGAGACTTTAATTTTTCCAGCCTTGGGAACTGAATTTATTAAGCCCCGTGTGGCCCCTCCTACCGTGGGAGGGAACGTCTCCAGCAGCCTCTCTAATACTGGGTGTCACACAGCCCTGCCACCATTCAGGTCCCGGAGTGTCACAAGCGAAGGACACAGCAACCCAAGTTGCAGCAGAAAGGAAAAATAAACCCCTCCATGTGTGTCCCGGCGAGGTGAGTCACCTCCTCTCTCCTAACTCTTAAAGATGCTCCTTGCCTGCTGAAATTCATCTCTGCCTGCTTTTTCCTGCCTGCTCTAAAAGTTAGTGCTGGGAGGAGGGGGTGGGGTGGGTGGTCTTTGACTTTTCCTTTTTTTTTTTTTTTTTTTTTAATTTTCTTTGGACTTTCGAGTGTGTTGGTTGGGATGTGACAGCGGGTGGTTGTGAGCCGGCTCCTGCCTGGATTGCAGCGAGAAACAAAGCCCAAAGAGCCAGAGAATGGGGAGAACCGGTAACAAAAGGGGAGCGAAGGGGATGATTTGTGAGAGGGAGGGGGTTCTGATGGCTGGT
The DNA here is from genome assembly GCF_001431845.1 of Calidris pugnax. NCBI lineage: Eukaryota > Metazoa > Chordata > Aves > Charadriiformes > Scolopacidae > Calidris > Calidris pugnax. The sequence continues at coordinate 686,393 of NW_015090884.1, forward strand.
TGGGGAGGAGAAGGTGCTCAGAAGTCCAGTTTCACTCTTGGGGTCCGGCTGTGACCTATTGAGGGGAGAAACAGGAGCTGGGATGGGACGTGAGCAGTGGGAGGCTGGTGGGGTCTCTGGAAGTGGGGCGGCGGTGGGAGGGAAGCGGCAGCCGAGCATTTGCAATTCTTGGGATAAAGGGGCTGTTTCCATAGTAAAAGGGAGAAAGGAGCCTCTCTCTTTCTTCCCCCGAGCTCGCCTAGCGTGTGAACGGGGAGGTCGACTGGGGAACAAATAGCCCGTGAAAGGGTAACATCTGGGAACAGCTGCAAATAATCAGGACTTGGTTGGAAAAGCTGGAAGCCACCCTCTGGTCCAACGTTTGCCCCGTGGCTGCAGGTCACCCCCGGGAGTTTTGATGGGCAACTCTTTGCAGAGCAGCTGAAATCAGGAAATCCTGAAAGCAGGATCTGGCCCTGGCTTTGGTCTGCTGTCGTTGTCCGAATACTGCCCCGTTATTTGTGGGCATAACCACAATTAGCAGAGAAAGGGAGAAATTTTCGCTTCTAGGAAAAAGTGAGTTTTAATTCAGGGTCAGGTGCTCAGCTGATATGGACCCGGGGAACCAGCACCTGGCCAAACTTTGGGTTGGATAGTGCAAACTTTGATCAGCTGGAGTCCAGCCCGTGGTGTACATCACCTCCTCCTTGCTTCCACGCTGTCTTTGGGAATCCCGATCTCACAGTACAACGTCTCTCAGGACTTATCCTCCAGCACGTGACACCAGGTGGAGGGCAAGAGAGAACGAAAATAATTTCCTACAGCTGCTCAAAGCTTTTAAGCTGCATTTAACAACAGCAAAAAAAAAGGAGAAAAGCAAAATGTACCACGGGACCAGCTGGATTTTAATTAAAAAAATGTTCTGAATGTGAGGGGAGCCAAAGCCGTTGCTTCCTTTCCAACTTTGCTATTGAAATGTTTAAAAGGTGTGTGAGATTTCCAGGGAAATTGGTCATTGTTGCAGAGAAACACAAAGCTGGGTTTCACAACCAGTCCTGTGACTTTTTAATGCTGTGACGTTGGCCCGAGGAGGTGACCGACTGGTGTTTTTTGAGTTTTATGCGTCAGGGGAGGTTCAGGATGGATATTAGGAAAAATTTTTATACAGAAAGAGTTATTAAGTGTTGGAAGAGGCTGCCCAGGGCAGTGGTGGAGTCGCCATCCCTGGAGGTATTTAAAAGCCAGGCAGACCTGGTGCTGAGGGACATGGGTTAGTGGAGGTTTTTGTCAGTGTTAAGTTGATGGTTGGACTCGATGGTCTGAAAGGTCCCTTCCAACCTCGGCAATTGATTCTATGATTTCTGGTAATGAAAATGCAGTTATTTAAATTCAGTGGCGGTATCTTTTTGTGAGACTACCTGCAGCTTACAAAGTGCCTCAGTGCAAGTCGTTACCGTACAGTCGTGCTTAGCGTGATGAAATACCGGCCAAAATAAAAGAGAAAGCATTTTCTTCTAAAGTTTGTTGCCCTTTGACAATATGCACTTAATTTCCTTGCTGTGTGAGAGCCCAGAATCTCTTGCTCAGGCTTTGTGTGCAAATAGTTTCAGAAGTCACCACCCCCTAGCTGAGACACATGTGCTCCTGTCTCCTCGCAGCACGGAGCAGATCCTGCCCTGTGGCAAAGTCCTAGATCGGTGGCTTTGTGTGGGGGACAGGATTGATGCTGGAAGGAGCTCTGTGATGGTTGCTCCTTGCAGACTGCAACCCTGTGCATGCTTCGATCCAAATCTGACTCTAGGTCTTAGGATATTTTGAAGGAATGATAGAATACCAGGTTGGAAGGGACATCAAGGATCATCTGGTCCAACCTTTCTTGGCAAAAGCATGGTCTAGCGAAGATGGCCCAACCCCCTGTCCAGCTGAACCTTAAAAGTGTCCAGTGTTGGGGCAAAAAGGAAAAATAAGGAGGTCTGTACCTCATCTTGGGGTGACCACCTATGGTTTGACTGGTAGGACTGCCCCAGAGACCTCTGTGGTATGCGATAAATGAGGATCTTGGGATACTTTTTAGAAAAGCAGATAGCATAAGAAGGTGGGATGACGCTTCAGGCTCCAGATCTTACTGGAAGAAAAGAAAGGGAGCTGATGTGGGTAGAGCAGGTTGGAGACATGACCTGTGAGGCAGCCTGGACCATATCTCCATGGCAGGCTGAGCCCTGAGGGCAGCATGGGCTTGGCTCCACGTTGCAACCTCTGCTCCAGCTCCAGATACATTGTGTGTGAGAGCTGAGTAGCCTGCCTGCAGGTGCTTATCTCCTCAGCATCTCATCCTCATCCTGTTCTTCCTGTGCTGGACCCTGCTCTCCCGACGATGTTCAAGGAGGAACCACAGATGACTGCTTTCTGGTGGCTGAAGGGTTGGCATTTGATAAGATATCAGTAAACAGAGGGTGGCATTAGCTCATGTTCCCTGTGACTCTCCCCACCAGCACAACATAGGCATCTGCTGCTTTTCAACCCTTCTTTGTCCTCTTCAGGAAAAAAAAAACAAGGAAGAAGGAAAAGGGTTGAGCAGACTGAACATGCCTTGGTTTCATACTGGTCTTATTCTCCTGTCATTGTTTGCTTTACAAGTCTTTGTGGTGCCCCCAGGCAGTGTTAAGCATGTTGAGGATCTGCTGTAAGGGTCAGGATGGACTCTCCATCCTCCTGGTCCAGCTCCTTTCTGGTGATGGGGCAGTTGTAGTGCACATGACACTGTAGCAAGAGAGAGATGAGGAACCCTCTCCTGAGAATTGTCCTCTGCAGGTTTGGTGTCAAGGGAAGGCTCTTGGGGCCACCACAGGACACCAGCTCTTCTTTAGTCGGTGTTTGCATGGAAAGGTGACAAAGGCAAGAAGTTGACCGTGATGGTGGTGCACTAGAATAGCAGCAGGCATGGAGACAGGGCAGGGCTGGGTGGGGGAATGTGTTACATGCTTGAATGAGGTTGTGGCTGCTGCCCACAGGGGACAGTTTTGATGTCAACTCCACTGTTGGGTGCAAGGGGAAGGAAGAACATATCTGCAAGCGGGGCACAGCACGGGAGCAGCTGGAAACATCACCGCATGCCTGAACAGACAGAAACTCAGGCTGGAGCCTCGTTGCTTGTGTAGAAATGCTCTAGAGTCAGTCTTTCCCTTGCTCTCCTGCCCCATTTAATCTCTTCTCCAACGTGACTGTGAGCAATTCCTGGTTTCTCCAGCCTTTGTCTGCTCTCATTAGGCTGGAAGCCCCTGGAAGGTTTTGATCCCCAAGACCCTTGTACAGCACCAAGACTCCATGACAATAAGGGGTCTGGTCCTCTGCTCCTGCGGCCCTGGCTGCTGACACATGGCTCAGTCTGGTCCTTTCAGCAGCTGCTCTCACTGAACTTATTTTGGAAGGTCTCCAGAGCTGGAGAAATAAAAGACAATTTAGAGAAGGGGGGAGGGGGGAAAATTGGTAAGAGCAATTGCTTTTTAGAAGACTACTTATTTCTTAAGGTGTACTTGCTACTGATTAACCTGTTCTCCGTGCTTGCTTTAGTTGTTTCATGCCTTAGAGCGGTCAGAAAGGTGCTGTGGGGTCATGGTGGCCCTCTTCTAAGTGCTCTCTTTCCCTGCAAAGCTTTTAAAAATTTTCGGTTGCACAAAACCCAATTATTGCAAGAAATGCAGGTGAATGACACCAATCCTTTTACCTTCTCTATCCTCCAGATTATCCAGATGCCACCTTACTTCTTTATCTCTACAACCTCTTCCTTCCCTCCCTGTTGCCAGTTGGCAACCTGTTACCAAGCTGAGCCTGTCCCGTATTCCTCTGTAATTCATGGTGAATGCTCTTTTGGGGGATGATTTTTTGGCCCTTCTGTGAGAATGAGGCACTATAGGGTTGGGAACTACTGCCCTCAATAAGCCTGTTGGTGTCTTCCATGTGGTCCTCCTCATGGGACCACCTGTGGTCCTCATGACTGCTTCCTGTAACCCTGCGTGGACAATTTCTGTGGCTGCCCTTTGTACGGCAGCGGGGATGGACCCACAGCCAAGGGGGTGACAACGCACTGGCATTGAGACGTTCTTGGGCTCTCCATGCTGCTGGCTGGGTGACAAGTGACCTTGTTCACCTCTGTCCCTGTGGAGAAGGGGGGTGAGATGCATGTGGCAGGAACCACTTTTTGGAAAGAGGTGCTTGGTGGGCTGGAAGGAAGTAAAACACAATCTGCGGGTGAGAAGGGCTTTAACAAAGATCCAGAAAATATTGTCATCTGGAAATGCCACCAGGGTTGGTGTCAGGAGAGCCTGGATGGGATATCAGAGTCTTGCCTCCTGGCACCGAGCTGGTGCTTGTTTGTTGCTGCCAGCTGTAACTGCAGAGCCGTTGTCTCTTGACCTGGGCACCGACGTCCAGGGCTGGTGCCCAGCACCAGAGGAGACAAACCGAGCAGGGCAAAACTGAGCAGGGCACAGTCCATCATGTTCTTGGTGGCACCTGGCTCTCCCTGGTCCTGGGAAACACTTTCCTCATCCCGTTAGCTGACATCTGCCTGGTATGAGGTTTTCTGTTGGGCATCTTCCAGGCAGGTATAGACTTTTGTGCCCATACCAAGGCAGCTTGAGAAGTCTAGGATGGAGAAATTCCTTGAAGCTGGAAGGGTCACAGGGTTGAGCTGGGCTCACTGGGTTTGAGCGATGAGCGCCCCTTTGTCTTGGGCTGGGTTTGTGCCTTGGAACTCTGGACATGTGTGGGGCAGGTTCCAAGTGGGACCTGCCCTTGGTTGAGTTGAGTTGTGCTTGTTTCACTTCGCCGGTTGTACCAGAAGCTCTGGGTGACCACTCAAACATGGAGGAGATGAGTCTAACTGCTCATCCAGGAAGACCAAAGGAGGAATATAAACACCCACCCCAAGCTCTGCAACTAAATAAATTGTTCCCTTTCTCCAGGCTCCTGGGATGTGAGTTCTGCTGGGCGCCGATCCAGCAGAGCTGAGTGTGCTGGGTGTCCTGGGCCCTGGGAAGGTCCACCAACGTTCTGCCCGCGGGTTGTCTGCACAGGGTGATGTCCATGCAATGAAACCCACTGATCTTCCTGCTTTGCTGAGCAGACTCCAGGGCTCACAGCAGCAGATGAGCGAAAATCAAATGAGCTGCACAGCCCTCATCTGCTGCTCTTGTTGTGCTGTTGGCACAACCCTAAGTTGGGAAACTGAGGTTCTGGGTGACGGCTCTGCTGCGCGCGTAGGTTGGCGTTAAGTCAGGGGATTTGAGCACGGATCTTGTGTGTCAGACTATCATTTTGCCCCGAAGAGCGTTTAAAAGTTTTCTGAGGTGGCTTAAGCAGAAACGCGTCAGCTTTAATTAGCTAGAAAGGATTTTCCTCTGGGAACAGCAGAACCACATTCTTAAGGTGCAAAAATGGGCCAGCCCTGGTGCGTTTGGACGCTGTAGATAACTAAACAGACAAATCTCTGGCCGGTGGCACGAAAAGCATCCTTTCCTCCCTTTTCCTCCCCTCTTTGCAGGGGCTGTTTTGCTCCGAGGTCTGAACTTTAACACCAGCAGCTTGGGGGAGGGCCAGCGCTGGGGGCTTCGCTGCGGTGGCCATCCAGGGCCCCCGTCCTTTTGTCCGAGCTGAATAGCTCTCCGCAGAGCTGCCGGGCAGAGGTATGTGATCTGCAAACCTCTTTTCTTCCCTCCTCTTGGCTGACGGACAAAGTCTTCCCTCGGAGACGATGCTCGTGGCAGTCGCGGCTGCCCTCGGTGGGGCTGTGGGGCTGGAGAGGGTCCCCCCCACGCTGCGTCCCAATCTCCTCGTCTCCCCTTAACAGCAGGGCACAAAGAGCTGCTTAGGCATTCACAGGAGCAGAGAGGGACCCAAGCCAGGGCATGCTGAACTGCACAAAGTAGGATTTATCTTCAAAGAAATATTCCTCCCCCCCCCGTTTCTGAGCTCCTTTTTCTCTTTTTTTTTTTTTTCCCAAGGGATTTATTCCTCCTCCTCCCCCCGCCAGGCAGGCTTTGAGCCGTGGAAGCACTTTTTTGCCTCCCCATGGTGGCTTTTCAATGGTGGGAGAGTGACTTCTTAGAAAGCCGCCGGCCACCCAGGGGCAAAGCCCAAGGCTGTGTCCCATGTTCTGCACGGGGCTGAGCTGAGCCCGGCTGCACACATTGTGATGTTGCACAGTGAGGACAAAACTCTTCCCTTCTCCCATCCCTGGAAGTGTTCAAGGCCAGGCTGGATGGGGCTTTGAGCAACCTGCTCTAGTGGGAGGTGTCCCTGCCCATGGCAGGGGGGTTGGAACTTGATGATCTTTGAGGTCCCTTCCAACCCAAACCATTCTATGATTCTGTGATTCCTGTTGACCACGCTGAAGTGTGGGGAGCAGCATTTTCCCCCAAACCGGTCACACCGAGTCTCCATTTTCAGGCTTGACCTGGAGGTATGAGCTCACCGATGCTCTTAATTCCCTCTTCAGGTGAGCAAAATGACACCTAGATATGGACATCTCGCTGCTGCCAGCTGGGACCAGCATCTGGCTGGGTGGTGGAAGGTATCTGTGTGTTCACAGCTGGAAGGTCGCTGTTTCTGATCACTTTTGGGGCTAACTTTTGCCTCTGCCCACCTGTGCTGCACAGAGGAGGGTCTCCAGCTTCCCCAAAGGGCTGGCCATCCTTATACAGGGGACCTCCAGGACTGAGCTAAGGGGGGCTGTAACACGTTTATGGGTTGTATATCAACTATATGAAGGAGCTCAGGGTCAAAACCAGAGGGAAGACACTGCTGATAGGTCTGGCATCAACAGGGCGAAAGCTACTTGTGTGTTGTACCCATTTCTGTGATGTTGGGAAAGTGGCCATAGATCTTGTTCTTGGATGAGAGCTTTCTTTACACCAGGAGAGCCATGTGAGTACACACTGGGAAACCAATTCCTGAAAACCATTATCCAAGCCATTTCATATAGGTGAATATCTACTTTGTAAAATCAGATTTCTGATGTGCCAGAGTTTTTCAGGCCCTTCCCTGGCCAAACAGGGCCCTAGCAACATTTTAGTCAGATGAATATAGAAAATAGGCATGAAAGTACAGAAATCTGCTGTGTTTGGGTCAGCATTTGATTCTGGATTTTGAAGTTTCTTTGCTATCCTCAGCCAGAACCTCCTCTCCCTTATTACCATCAATAGAGCCAACAGCAATGATGGAGCAGCTGCAGCTTTAGTCCTTGGGACCATGGAGATCCAGGGCTGGTGTGGCTTGAGGGCCACCAAGCATGCTGGGCTGGTTGCTGTGGCTGGCCACCTTTGCTTGAGTGGTGCAGTGGAAGTTTCTAGAAGGACAGTTGGAGTTGTTGGGACTTGGGAGGGACTCTTTATGAGGGAGCGGAGCACTAGGACAAGGCATAACAGTTTTAAACTGAAAGAGGGGAGATTTAGAGTAGATATTAAGAAGAAATTCTTTACTCTAAGGGAACTGAGACACTGGAACAGGTTGCCCAGAGAAGCTGTGGCTGCTCCATCCCTGGACATCTCCAAGGCCAGGCTGGATGGGGCTTTGAACAGTCTGCTCTAGTGGGAGGTGTTGGGGGTTGGAACTGAATGATCTTTAAGGTCTGTTCCAACTCTAATCATTCTATGATTCTACGACTTTCTAGAAGGGGGACGTGCAACATTCTATAAGGATGGTTGAGGTGGGCAAGATCTTTCATAAGAAAAGCAGGGCTGGGAGGACATCTCTAGAAGGTAGATGAGGTGAACCTCTCTAGAAAGAAGCTCTCAGTCAAAAATAGTTTAAATCTAGATCCCACTGAACAGCTGTGCCGGGAGTTACCTCCTGTTCCCCCTCAAAGGAGAGCTTCTGTAACCAAAATTGTCTCTGTCTGTGCCAGACCCACATCTTTTCTCTTTGCAATGGGGAGGTGCTGGTGGCACACAAATCTCTGCAGAACCAAAACCACCTGGCCCTTCCGGGAAGTTTCTGAATAATAATAATGAACAGGAATATGCTGAGTCCAGCGAAGGCTGTGGCATTTGTGAAAAGTCTTTCTCCATCCCTTCTTTTTCTTTCCCAGCTGCCTTTTCCTTTTATGAAGCTACTATTCGCGAGCTTTATTGAAAACACTCATTTTGCTCCTAGCAGGCGAGAGGGAAAATCTCTTCTAATGCCATGAGACCCTTTTGCAAACATGAAAATTTCCCCTTGCCTGTTTCCACATGAATCTGAAAGCATTTCTATAAAATCCATTGTAAATGCTCTGAGGCTTGGCCAATAATTTCCTTCCTTAACACATTTGTTAACGTAGCCCACAAAGTGCTTTGAAGTTGAAGAAAACCAGCTGTAATTTCTAATGATGATGGTTATGATTAAATGAGGTTTCTGCAAGTGGTTGTGGATAATGAGTCATCCCCAGGGATCAGGCACTGGGGACAAACATGCTCCAAGCATGAGAGACTATTGAGAGAGGTAGCTTGAAGGAGCAAGGAGACATCAAACATTCTGGGGGGAGAACTGGGGGAGAGGAAATAGTGATCTGTGTAAAAAATGTGGTTCAAATTTGGAGCTTGATTTCCTACAATGGTCACTCTGGAATAAAACCAGGGATGAAGGTGACTTTTTTTACCCTATATTCTCATGGCCAACGTCTGGTTTTGTTTTAAGGTGAACAGATCCCACCTTGGAGTGAGGCTTGCATCACCATGCAGGGGTGTGTGAAGTTTGGGCTGGCAGCAGTGTTACCAAACCCATATCACTCACCCCCAGCAACAAGGGTTCTTCAAGGGCTTGTCGAACTGCCCCCCGCAAAATCAATCGGTTGCCTCAGAAGATCTTGCCTTAAAGCATTCACGTGAGACCACAGATGAGGGACTGGCTGCTGAGTCCTTCTTTATTTCTCGTGTTAAGCCCTATAGTGTCTTTGTGCTAATGGCTGTGACCTTCACCTCAAAGCCAACAGCTGACCAGTTCATGAGACGTACTTTTCACGTGGTTTATCCCAGGCTGCACATACTCCCTGGGATCTCACACAGAAGTAAGGTATAATTAGGGCTTATAAAGTGTTGAAAGTCTTCCTGATAAATTCTAATTAACAGGGAAAGGAAAGGATATAGAGTATGTCCCATATCATAGGGAGATTATGACTAGCTTTATTTTATTGGATCCTTTTTCCTTTCCTGTGTTAAACCTCATTAATTCCCTGAAAAGAAACTGAAAGCAGATGATGGCAGGGATCCTAGGCTGTGGTCCAGAGCCTTGGGCAGAAGCATGAGTTTAAGGGATGCTCTTTGCTGAGCCTTTCTGACTGGTGGCGAGGGCTGTGTGCAGCTGGTGGTGATGGTGAAACGGCGAAATGGCGGCGAATGGCGGCGAAGCGGCGGCAGCACCGGCAGCAGCGGCGGCGGCAGCGACGAGAACCGAGGTGAGCCCGGGGAGAGGGTTGGATCCCGCTGTACAGAGGGGTTTCCGAGCTCAGGGACCCCCAGTTCACAGCCCCAGCCCCAGCGGGAACCCGGAAGCCCGCAACAACCAATCAGGAGCGGAGGGGGCGTGGCCAGGAGTCACGCGGAGATTTAAACGCGGCCGGAGCAGGCCCTCAGGCGCGCGGCGAAGCGGCGGCAGCGGCCTCACAGGGGTGCGGCGCGTGACAGGTGAGTTCAGGCATAACGAGAGCTGAGCAGTGTGCGCAACTTCGAGCAGCAAAGAGATCAAACCATGGTTACAACTCGGCAGAAGGCTGTTAAAAAACTTGAGTGTGCCCTATCAGAGGCCACACACAAACATGCAGGCACCCAGGCAACGGGCTGCAGCGAGTGCTGGAGCCTGGCACTTGCACTGGAAGGCTGTGGAGTCAACACATGTGTGAGGTGTGAGCAGATCAATGATCTGCTTAGTCTAGTGGCTGAACTGAAGGACGAGGTGGCTGAACTGAAGGAAGAGGTGGAAAGACTAAGGTCTATAAGGGAAAGTGAAAGGGAGTTGGATTTGTTGTGCGAGGCTCTGCAGATCCCCTCAGGAGAGGGAGGTGACCCAATGAGCAGAGGGGAATGGACACAGGTGCCTGGTAGGAGGGGCAAGGAAAACCTCTCACAGCCCCCCTCACCCTTCCAGTTGCCCTTGCACAACAAGTATGGTGCACTGGATGTTGAGGGAGAGGTAAATGAGAAAGTAGAAGAAACATCATCTGGGGGGTTGCCTAAAGCAAACCAGTCCCCCCCTCATATCAGTACTTGTACCCAAAAAAAAAAGAGGAGGGTAGTTGTTATTGGGGATTCCCTTCTGAAGGGAACAGAGGGCCCCATATGTCGGCCAGATCCTTCCCACAGGGAAGTGTGCTGCCTCCCAGGGGCCCGGGTCAGAGATGTCACTAGAAGGCTGCCTAGTCTGGTAAAGCCCTCTGATTACTATCCATTACTAGTTATGCAGGTGGGAAATGATGAGGTTGAAACCAGAAGTTTAAAAGCAATCAAAAGGGACTTCAAGGCACTGGGGAAACTAGTTGAGGGATCAGGGGCACAGATTATTTTTTCATCAATACCCTTGGTTGCAGGTTGTAATACTGAAAGGAATAGAAAGTCATTCATGATTAACAAGTGGCTTAGGGAATGGTGCCACAAACAAAATTTTGGGGTTTTCGACCTTGGC
>NW_015090884.1:699970-869554 GCF_001431845.1 Calidris pugnax
CGCTGATAACAAACTATGTTTTCTTTCAGTAACCCCCTGATGAGCTACACAGCTAGTTAAAAGTTAAATCAAATGTAACAGAATTTGTAGTCCAAAATCCTCCTCCCACCCACCTCCAGCAAACATATTAAGGTAAAGTTATTACTGAAAGTTGTAAAATACAAAAAGAAACAGTCTTCCAAATTAGAAATCTATTGTAACTAACTGAAAAGGCTGCGTTACAGAACCAGTGATGGTTTCTGTTACCTTGCCCAAACACAAAATGTTTTATGAATTCTCCAATGACTGTCCCTGCTGACTGCGGGGAGGTCGGACTAGATGACCCTTGGAGGTCCCTTCCGGCCTGGACAATTCTATGATTCTATGATTTCCATGTCTCTGCTGCTGGTGCCCATGTAATTTTTTTCCCCAATCCTCTTCTTGCAGGTGACCAGGAAGTGTGTTTGTAATCTCTGAAATGAGCCCTGCATCCACCTGCCCATGTGTTGTAGGATATTGTGTCGGAGAAAGCCGGGTAGATGCAGGAGAAAGGAAAAAGAGAAAGACTTAAAAGGCCCAAGGAAAAAGCTGTAGGGCAATGCCAAATTTTCCAGTACCTAATGGGTGTTACAGAAAAGATGGGGAAGAGCTCTTCATCAGGGAGTGGAGCGATAGGACAAGGGGTAATGGTTATAAACTGGAAGAGGGGAGATTTAGATGAGATCTCAGGAAGAAATTATTTACTATGAGGGTGGTGAGACACCGGCCCAGGTTGCCCAGAGAAGCTGTGGCTGCCCCATCCCTGGAGGGCTTCAAGGGCAGGCTGGATGGGGCTTTGAGCTACCTGGTCTGGTGGGAAGTGTCCCTGCCCATGGCATGGAACTGGATTATCATTAAGGTCCCTTCCAACCCAAACCATTCTATGATTCTGTGATTTGGCTGCCGTACCTGTTTACGCCTTGAAAGATCACAGAATCTTCATGGTTGGAAGGGACCTTTGAGATCATTGAGTCCAACCATACACACACACAAAACCAAAAAACAAACAAAAAAAACCACCCAAAAAACCCCACACCATACCCAACCCAACAATCTCGGGCACTAGAGCAAGCCCTGAAGTGCCTGTCTACACTTTTCTTAAATTCCTCCAGGATTGGTGACTCTACCACCTCCCTGGGCAGGCTGTTCCAGTTCCTGACCACCCTCTCAGTAAAGTAATTCTTCCTAATATCTAATCTAAACCTCCCCTGCTGCAACTTCAGATCATTTCCTCTGGTCCTGTCATTATCACTTGGGAGAAGAGGCCAAGCCTCACCTCTCTACAACCTCCTTTCAGGTAATTGTAGAGGGCAATGAGGTCTCCCCTCAGCCTCCTCTTCTCCAAACTAAAAATGCCCAGTTCCCTCAGAGTCTTCACATATGACTTGTTCTCTAGACCCTTCACCAGCTTGGTGGCTCTCCTCTGGACACGCTCCAGCAGCTCAACGTCCTTCTTGTAGCGAGGGGCCCAAAACTGAACACAGCACTCCAGGTGAGGCTTCAACAGGGCTGAGTACAGAGGCACCATCACTTCTCTACTCCTGCTGGCCACGCTGTTCCTGATACAGGCCAGGATGCCACTGGCCTTCTTGGCCACCTGGGCACACTGCTGGCTCATGTTAAGGCGGCTGTCCACCAACACCCCCATGGAAACCCTAGTTCTACAGCACCAATAGAGACAAGAATCCTCTCTCTTTGCTTGTACACTGGCCTCTCAGACAAGCTTGCCTTGCAGTCCTGGCTGCGTTCAGCCCCTGCAGCTGAACATGTTTCCTGCTTTTCGCTCTCCTGCTCCTTCCTTCATCACTCCACCCCCCCAGGGGCTATCTCTCATGCTTTTCCTCACTCGCCCTCAAGCAGTGGGAAAGGAGCAGCCCAGCTCAGCTGCCTGCGGTTACCGAGGCTCTTATCTGCGGGCAAACAACGTCTGTTTGCAAGGGACAGACCTGAGATCTCTTGGGTTTATGGAGCTGAAAAACATATGTTACCGCTTTCACGGCTCGCTTGCTAAGGCGTCCTAAACTTTGCTCTCCTACTGATGCATATTTTCCTGCTTGCTCTGTGCTCCCATGGCTTTCTGAGTGAATGGGTTTCAGGTTTGCTGTTTCAGTCCTCTATCCATTTACGTTTGCCTGGTCGAGATGGGCAGGGATTGCAGACGAATTTGAGGAACGCTCTTCTTCAAATCTAGATGCAAGCACTACAAGATCTCTTGCTATGTCCTGGAAATCACTGAATTGCTCCAAATCTTGATGTAGAGCCACTATCTTTTGGCCTCTGCATCTATCCCATGTTATGGTGGTGTTTGCCCTTGAGGTCATTGCTGGGTCCAGATGCTGGGATATTGTCATTGTTAGGATCAGATGCTTGCGAATTCAAACTCTTCAACATTTGATGGGGTCTGAGGCATGGCAGATTCAGCCAGACCTTGGGAGAGGTGGTGGTGTGGCTTCTGGATGCCCCACCACAGCCGTAACAGCAGGCTGGTAATTTTTGGGCAAGGATGAAACTGTGATGGAGGGTCATGGAGAACCTGAAGGGCATCTGGGGTGTAAAGAGAGACTCTGCATTAAATTAATCACAATATTTGAGCACATGAGGTGCATTGGAGAGCACGAACCTGGGGAAAGGTGTGGAGGTAAAAAGGAAGGAGTGTTGCCTGTGTGGAAGATCACAAACAAAGGGAAGAAAGGGGTAGCTGGAGATCTGAGTGCATTTTGAGCCGAGAAGGACCTTTCTGCCTGCTCTTGTGTTTGCCTTTGCCTTCCTCATCCTCACATGGGACTTGTCACCGTTAAGAGGGGTTTCTTCTGGGCTTCTGGAGTCACCCCTCCAGTGTTTGCTGCTACCAGTGACAGAACAGTATAAATGCTTCACAGATACTTGCATCTCACAGAGCTGCTGAGGGAGATGAGTTCTTCTTAGGAGCCATTGTCTTCAGAGTGAAGTAGCCCAAATACTTGGTGAATCATCTTCCTATCCCTGTAAACTCTTTCCTTTGGATCTACACACAAGCATTGCCTTTTTTCTGGTGTCTCATTCATCTCCTGTGCTTTGTTCCTCAGCAGAGACCCAGTGCTCTCCTACAACTGTGGGGCAGAATGGCTCAAAGTCTCCCATTTTCTTTTTTTAATTGTCTGAGTCCCATGTGCTCAGAAGAAGCAGGAGCAGCCCTGGGTCAGGTAATGACCTGGGGCTTGGCAGGGTGGTTTCTGCTTTGGATGAGAGCTTGTTGATCCCACTAGATGTGATATAGCAGGTATATTGACTTCCCTGCTCTCTAGCCTCTGTCTGTCTCTGGTTCTATGTCTGGATGGGTCTGGCAGGTGACTGCAAGGTCTTTTGTGCATAATCATTTCTCCTTTGAGCAGAGGAGGATCTCAGCCACAGTAGCTCTCATCCCCTAGTGAGAACAGATTCTGGCAAAGGATGGAAGAGAATGGTGGGTCCTTCTTATAAATGGCTCCAAAGAATTGTTTTCCTGGGCCCAGAATTTGAAAACTCAGATGCCTAAATTTAAATGTTTCTTCCCCAAATTTGGCAAGGTCTGTTGCCAGTGAGGACCTTGTTTAAGGTGCCCAGGGTCAGCTTGTTGAATTTCTTGATACTGAAAGGTGTTATTGCTTCAGTGGTACTTCTAAATATCTTGGACAATTGGGTCACTGGGGACTGGGGGGATGTGAGACACAAAGGTTTTTGTTCTTTCTTGGCCAGTCTGATGGTTTTGGGAGGACAAGGGGTAGGTGGACGTAGTTGTGGAAAGGAGGCTGTGTTCTTCTCATCCTCCACCTCCAGCCTCCCCTGCGATGAAGGGTCCCCTCCCCAGTAACAACAGGGCTTGGAGAGATCACTTATGTGGGAAGACTAAGGCAAGAGCTCATTAAATTCTTAATTATGGAGATGTTCTTAAGTGCTCTGGTGCATAAAGCTGAAAACACCTTTCTCTTGCCACTGGGGGTGAGTTCAGGGTGAATTATTTAAGCATTCAGATGATCGAGGCCCGATGATGTGTTTGATACCTGAGAGAAGCTGGATGCTGCCAGCGTTGAGTAGCCTGTGCTACTTCTGTCCACTTCTGTCGTGGACAGGCTGTGGGCTGGTTCACCACATCTTGTTATGGCCACCATGTGTCCAAACCCATGGAAAATGCAAGGAAAATCCCAAATAGCAGGTGGCTCTGGACTCCACACAAGCATACTCTGAGGAGGAGAAAACATGAACTATAAGGAAAGACTGGAAAAGTTGGGGTTGTTCAGGCTGGAGAAAGCTTAAAGGGAGACATCCAAATGTAAATACGTGAAATATGTAACAGAGGAAAGGTTTAAGCTTTTCTAGATATCCGCCACAAACAGGTCATGAAGTAATGGGAGGTATGGTTTAGTGATGGTGATGCTTCTTGTTTGTTGTGCGGGTGTCTATTTTTGTCAGTTAGGTTGACGGTTGGACAAGATGATCTTTGAGGTCCCTTCCAACCTAGAAGATTCTGTGATTCTGTAATGTGCCTAAACTGTAGTACAGGAGACTAGCCATTAATAATAAAGCTAGTTAGGACTGAATTATCCTGTCTTGGAAGCTGGTGGGATCTCCATTACTGGCAATTTTTATGAGGGATAGACTAACACCTGGGTTTAACACCTGACATGCTGCCTGTAATCTCTGTTTTCCTGTCAAATCCTGTGTGCTCCTAGATGAGCATTGATGTGTGAGCCTCGTGCCCACACCAGGAATGTGAGTAACAAACCTCATGGCCTCTGCCAGCAAAACTGCTGATTTTGATCCAGTATTCTGAACTTCTGTTGCTGAAGGAGAAGGGCTGGGGAAGAACGGATGCTGTGGTTCAGTGATAAGGAAACTGGTGGTTTAGGGATCCTCGTAGGAGGTAACAACCCCATGGCACATGACACCCTACTGGTAAGACCTCAGAAGGTTCAAATATATTCAAAAGATGTGGCTGGGGTAACTTGGTAATTGCTGGGTTTATGCCAGGTGTACTTTAGACTGAAGGCAACAGGATCAGCAGTCGTCTGCACCACTCCGTGGTGGCATCATGCCCACATCCCTCCCCCTGTCTGTGCTCTGGGTAATTCATGAGCAGGATCATCATCTTGCCACATGAGACTGGTATCAATTTTTCACTGTGGGCTGACCTGCTGGTGCCAGGATCCGATGCTGCTGAGCTTCTAAGGGTGGCTTGACCCCACCATATCCCAGAGCGTGTGATTCCCTGTGACCATCCTGGCTGGGCAGACACGTCTGTCTCAGGAAGGCACTTGGGGCATGGCAAGATTGGGCACTGCTCAATGTGTTGTGGTTCAAACTGAAACCCCTTGTTTCATTTCCATCCTCTCTCCTTGCACTCCAGCTGCCAATAGGCTGGGATATTTGGAAAGGGTACCAGGGATGCACCATTTCAGTCTTAACTTGTTTCTCTTGTCTCTTTTTTATTTGTGCCTTCTGCAAACTGACCTGTTTTGGGGAAGTGACAGTTTGCAAGGATTTATCCACTGATTTTCTGCAAAGGAACACTGGGCTGTGAGTTATTTGTAAGCAATTTATGTGTGTGTTTCATCCATGTGTATCATAGCGCAGCAAATTGTTCATTCTTGTTCTTAAATGACTCTTATTACATTGGATAGATCAGGGAAATTGGAGGCCTAAGATGGGACTTTGCAGCAGACATGCCTGAATTTGCACATGACACTTTTTAACATGACAGAAAAACATGTGCATAATCATTTCTCCTTTGAGCAGAGGAGGATCTCAGCCACAGTAGCTCTCATCCCCTAGTGAGAACAGATTCTGGCAAAGGATGGAAGAGAATGGTGGGTCCTTCTTATAAATGGCTCCAAAGAATTGTTTTCCTGGGCCCAGAATTTGAAAACTCAGATGCCTAAACTTTCCTTCCCTGCTGGTTGCAGCATCCTCTTGAGAAAACTTCCTCTCTTTTTTTCTCCTGGAAAGGGGGGTTACAGTCTCCCCATAAAACTTGTGGTCGCGTTTCAGGAGGAAGATGAGATAAAGCCACTCAGATGGAGGCCAGTTCCACCAGCCTCAAGAGGATCAAGTTTGGGAAGCTGAAGGTGGTACGTCGGCGCTTGCTGCAGAGGTATGAGCATCAGCCCTTCATCTCCTGCCTGGCTGGTTTCTACAGCTGCCGGTGGAAGCGGTACCAGCGCAGAAAGATCGAGCCTGGGAAATGCTGCTGCAAGACGGTAAATTAGCTCAAAATCAGGACAAACATTGTTTTCTGTGTAGGGATAGATCTGTCTAAGATGACAAGTGGGAGGACTTTGTAGAGTAGGGTAGATGGTTGGACTCGATGATCCCAAGGGTCTCTTCCAACCTAGACGATTCTATGATTCTAAGTGGTTGATGTCCTGGGCGAAAGGCATCCCAACATTATTTGGAGCCCACAGAGACCAGTTGGGTTGTTGGATTTTGGCTCTGATGGGTGTGTTGCTGTGTTTCCATCACAGGCACGGTTTGTCCGTGCCACCACGCAGCTGACAAATGTGTTGTGACAGGGAAGGACCAGACCTTGCACCAAACCTTCCCAGCCAGGGAAACATAGGATCAAATTAAAGAAGGAAAATTTGGGATGGGTGTGCAGTAAGGACTGCAAAGAAGGCTGCTGCGTACTGCAGTTTCCTCTCATGTGGGGTGGTTAAAATCCTGTTTATTTGTGAAGTTAAAAGATCTGTTTTCCCTGAAAAGAAATACTGGAGAGTACACCTTTGAAGATATTCCCCTGGTCACAGGGGACAGGGAGGGAAGTCCCCTCCATATCTACTTCAGGAGGTCCAACACCAAGCCCACGTGTTTTAGGGACAGCCAAAAAGTATCTGCCACTTGCTCTGCTCACTTTGGGGTAGACAGGATTCTGACCACTTGTCCTTCCTCTCCCTCTCCAGCGGGAATGCGTGTTTTTCCCACTGCTAGTTGGAGCTTTCTGCTTTTCTCTCGTCTTTCTGTACATGTGGGGTGAAGCGAAAAATGACTACAATAACTTTGACTGGTAAGTACCAGCTTTTCCTCCTCTTTGGCTCCTCTGGCAGGTCCCCAGGGTGGCTGGGCAGAGACATCCACCCTCCCCAGCAGCTGTGCCACCGCAGGGCTCTTTAGCCATAAGCCAAAAATTTGCCTCCTTAAACTCTTGGTTGCAACATCCAAATTGAATGTCCAGTGACTTCAGAGGCGCTGAGGCTCTGCCCTTTGCTTGGCTACAATTTTTAGGTGTAAGTGTGAATTTGGGAGAAAGAGGAGAATCATCATCACAAAATTTTGAGTGAAGGGGACTAAATAACTCCTTTTCCTTCTCTGGGTCTTTTTTCCCCACCAGTTCCCACTGAAGAAATGTAGAGGCATTGTAAGGAGAATTGCATGTTCCCAGGCTCAAAAGTAAGAAATAACCAGCAGGGATTTATGCAAATCCTTTCTTTCTGCAGTCCGTAGGTAACAGTTATGCAAATCTGGTCCCTAAAATTAAATTAAAACAGCTCAAATATTATGGGGAGGAAAGGTGTAATCGTATTATTAATCCTTATTGAGCCTTTGGGTAAAAAATAAAGCTTCCCTATCTCTAACCTTGGGCAATCCTTCTGCAGCTCCTCCAGCTTGCTGGTGTTTTCTCCTTCAAAACCTGGCTCAGATCCCCATTTTTTCTGTGGTGCCCTCCACAACCGCAGGCAGACAAGGTGGGCTGATGGCCATGTCATCTTACTGTTTCCCCAGGCTGCCTTGTCTGCAGCAAGGTCCTCTATCTTACAGTCAGACTGGGAACTCTCTGGAGCAAGACCTTCAGTTTGGTTCTGTATTTTATCAGCCCAGCACATTGGGGTATTATTCTGGTGGCTAATGCAATCCCAGATTTGGGGCAGGATAACAGGGTAGGTTATTCCTTCCTCCCACGTCGTTTTATTGCTTCGAAAATTTCAAAATTTCAAGGAAGAGGGCTGTTGTTCCCCTCCACTATTATAATATTCTATTGTTTTTAAGGTATAACTATGGGAACCTGGGCTTCTGGTTTCTCTGGTCTCTTGTTCTCCTGATCGTGGCTGCGATCTTGTTCATGTACATCACGCTGTTATTGGTAAGTAATGCTCCTTGTAAGCTGACCATGATTTATAGCCCTAAAAAGTAAACATAAGGATGACATTAATGTGTCAGAGCAAAGCTCAACCCACCCCCATGGACGATCCCTACACAGTGGCTTCCAGGGGAAGACTGGGAACATGATGAATGTTGACGGTGCTTTCTCCCCATGTCCACTTGCAGATGACCAATTTTAGCTCGAGGGTGTCTGAGCCAGATGTAGTTTCTGTGATTTCTCTTGATGATCTCCCTTTGATGAACTTGTCCAGTCTCCTCTTGAACCCAAGCGAAGACCTGCCAGCGGTGGCTGGATTTTGATTTAGGGGAACTTTAAGTTTGTTCTTTTGACAGCTGGGAAGTAGGGGGCTCTGAGTCGTGTAGTGGTGGTGATATGTCATCAAAGCTGAGTTATTCCTCTAATCCTGAAAAAAAATGCTTATTTTTCTGAAATATCGCTGAACCTGCCTTGTCTCTCTCTGCTTTGCTGGAGGGTTTCTCTCCAGGTAGGGACTGCAGACATGGTCACAAAATGCTCCTGAAGTTTTTGCCTGAAGAGGCAATGTTTCCGAAATTTTCACATTTCCAAATCCTGTGAATTTTTCTCTAGACTCCTCATCTGCTGTCAGCTTTGGTTACTGGAAACATACTAAAAAGCAAGTGCTTCCTAAAATTTCTACCTAGTCATCCTTTTTTCCTGTCCTTTCTCTCATAGGGAGCCCCCAAATAAAGACGTATCTGCAGATGTGTTTTCACCCTCTGTATCCAGAGCTACAGGCTAAGAAATCACCTGAACTCCAGGGACTGAAGTTCACATTCAGTCTCGTGCCTGCTCCAACTTTCCTTTTGAAAAGCCAGGTGCTGGGGATGAGGTTATGGCTTTGACTCACTTCTGTGACCAAGACAACCAGCTTTTATCAGTTCCTGCTGTTCTTACTCGTTCCCTGATGTGTCATCATATAGTTAGTCTGTAAATTGCCCGTGGCAAGAAATCTCTTATTGCTTTGTTCACGCAGTGCCCAGTACAATAGGTATCTGGAGTCCTTTGTCCCTGCTGAAGTACAAATAAATAGTGATTTTATTTTAATGCCAGCAATAAAATACCCAAGTGATAAATAGGACAGCTGCTTGGCCATGCCCACAGTGATCAATGGCATCATAATTGCTGTGGACTCTGAGCAGGACAAATAATGATAGTTAATTACAAGGATTTTGTGACACCCTGATGGCTGTAGAGCTCAAAGTCTATTATTCAGCAAAGACT
The DNA here is from genome assembly GCF_001431845.1 of Calidris pugnax. NCBI lineage: Eukaryota > Metazoa > Chordata > Aves > Charadriiformes > Scolopacidae > Calidris > Calidris pugnax. The sequence continues at coordinate 709,341 of NW_015090884.1, forward strand.
ACCTGGCTTTCCCAGTGGCCGTGGGACAGTGTGGGGTTGTTATAATGCTGCTTTGGTAAACTCAAAGCTTTGCCAGAGGTGCACGTGTGACATGGATACCTCTGAGATCATACCTCAGCAGGCTGTGGATCTGAGGGCAACCTCAGGATCAGACTAACTCATCATAACACATGCTAGAAATGGACTTGATATGATTTCCTGGGTTTGAGGAGCCTGAAGACCCCTGGGGCTGGTGTGTCAGCTTGGTCATGCTCTGTCTGGATCCAAATTGCTAGAAATTGACTTTATATGATTTCCTGGGCTTGAGGAGCCTGGTGTATCAGCTTGGTCATGCTCTGTCTGGATCCAAACATCAACCAGTGTCCAAGCATGGACTTTCTTAGAGGACTTTCATGTCTTTGGTAGATGCAAGTTACCAGGGCAGGTGATGGCAAAAGTGAAGCCGTTTCATGTCTTTGTACCAGGGCAGGTGATGGCAAAAGTGAAGCCAGAAAGGTAGATGGAAAATGCAAAGTGAAATTGCTGCCCTACATCATTCAGTTCAGTCTTGGTCCCACTCTTGATTGTCTAGACACATGGTCCTCCTCTCAGCATCTCAGTTCTATCTAATGAGGCTAACAGCACTTGCCCTCCTCAGGAGGCTGAAACGCAGATAAACCTGAAAGAATATGAGGAGTTTGCATACTATCAGACAAGTCCTACAAGAGAAGCACTTCAGAGGTGCCTGGGAACAGCCCCTGCAGTGAAGGTCCCGGAATCAGGGAATTCTCAGAGTTGGAAGGGACCTCTAGAGATCATCTGGTCCAATTCCCCAGAGCACATTACTCAGGACTGCATCCAGGCGAGTCCTGAAGATCTCCAGAGAAGGGGACTCCACGACCCCCCTGGGCAGCCTGTTCCAGGGCTCCGTCACTCTCACCGTAAAGAAGTTTTTTCTCATATTTGAATGGAACTTCCCATGTTCCAGCTTGAGCCTGTTGCCCCTTGTCCTGTCGCTGGAAACCACTGAAAGGAGTCTGGCTCCAACATCCTTCAACCCACCCTTTAGATACTTATAAACATAAATAAGGTCCCCCCTCAGTCTTCGCTTGTCCAGGCTGAAGAGTCCCAGCTCCTTGAGTCTTTCCTCATAAGGGAGATGCTCCAATCCCTTAATCATCTTTGTTGCCCTATGCTGGACTTTCTCCAGTAGTTCCCTGTCCCTCTTGAACTGGGGGGCCCAGAACTGGATGCAGAATTCCAGTTGTGGCCTCACCAGTGTAGAGTAGAGAGGGAGAATGACCTCCCTCAACCTACTGGCCACACTCTTCCCTATGCAGCCCAGGATTCCATTGGCCTCTTGGCAACAAGGGCACATTGCTGGTGCATGGAAAGTGTGCTATCTACCAGGACTCCCAGATCTTTCTCCTCAGTAGTGCTTCCCAGAAGATCTGTATTGGTGCCTGGGGTTCTTCCTCCGCATTTGCTCTTTTCTTTCATGAAGCTGTTAAGCGAGCCACCCAAAGCTACTGGGTATTTCTAAGGGCACTTGCTTTGCTTCATTACATCACTGTGTCATTGTGTCTCATTTGGCAAGATTGCTGCATGCATCTATGTTGAGCACGAGGTCCCACGATGTCAGAGCTGTTGCCTCAATAGGATTAGGTCTTGAAGAAAAGGGGAGAAAGGAAAGTAATCAACACCACCATTCATGCTTCCACTATCTCAAAGCATGCAGGGTCTCACGAAGGTCACATGCCTGCACGCAGGCTTTTGTGATGACAACTGTGGCTTGGCCATGCTCATCCCAGCAGGGCTCTTTTCAGAGAAGGACTCTGCCAGGAATCACCCCTCCATTGTTGTTTGCAGAGCTTCACAGTGTTTGACCTTTCACTGTAGCCTTTGATGAAACACCCAGCAAACCATTGGATCCTCTCAGGCAGATAAGTCCAACTCAGCCCTTCCACATCTAAATAAGTCTATTATTGTGGGTACTATATGATAGCTGGATTGCTTCAACACATTTCAGACAACCAGTGGCCAAATAGTTTGCCCCCACAATGACTTATATCCCACATTCTGGTTGAACAGTGTTGGATGGAGATTATCCTTGCACATGTTGCAGGAAGGACTGGAGACCTTCACCCAGGCAATGTTTCCTTGTGATGTTTTGCATCAGCAGCCCATCATATCAGAAACCTCAGCATGCTGATGCCCTTGTTGGAGCAGAGAGATTTTATAGTTTGCCCCCACAATGAATTATATCCCACATTCTGATTGAACAGTGTTGGATGGAGACTATCCTTGCACATGTTGCAGGAAGGACTGGAAACCTTCACCCAGGCAATGTTTCCTTGTGATGTTCTGCATCAGCAGCCCATCATATCAGAAACCTCAGCACGCTGATGCCCTTGTTGGAGCAGAGAGATTTTATAGCAACCAGTGGCTGGTCTGCTTTTGTTTGTGAGCACCATACCCTATTCCCTAATGATGGCACCCAACTGGAGCCTGCACGCCTTATTGTGAACCACTGAAGCAAACACTCTTCTGCCCACCAGCCACCAGCAGCTGAACAAAACGCTGCTCAACAAAGCACTTGCTCTCTGTGCAAAGATGCTCTCCGTCTGCACACATCATTGTAATTTTTTCAGACAATCAGTTTCAATTAATTCAATTGTTATCACTCCGCAAGACAATTTTCTCATCCCCATTAGAGCTAAAAGGTTAAGCTGAGGGGTCTGATTGCAGAACAGTTCATGCTCAGTGGAGAAGAAAAAACTGTTCTTGTTCAGTCTTTAAACACCAACATAATATTTTTCTCTCTGCAGTTCAACCATGTTTTTTCCAAGGGTTTTGAGGAGGTGACTTGTGACTGTACAATATAAAGAGGTTGGGGTGTTTTGTGGCATTTATAGGTTAAGAAAGAACTCAAAATAGTGCATTGACACTAAAGTTCAAAAAGTGATCTCAAACCTCCATCTCCAAGAGACTAGGGAACCAGAGATGTTCGGAGTTGCTGCATTTTTGCCAGAAGGTGAATGTAGGGACCTGAATTCTGCTGATGTGAACATCTAAGTGAGCTGATGTCTCAGGCGAGCTGAGCGACTAAGTGCCTGCCTCCACGTCCTTGTGGTGATACTTTCAGAGCCTGCCCAAACATCACCATCAATATCAAAATCAGCACCAGGTCATTCCCATGCTGAAGCAGAGTGGGGTTAAAGGTCTATATTCCATCCTTTTGCAGCATAACTTTGTGGTTGGTGTTTTTTTTTTTTTGGTCCACACCAAAAGAGGAGACAGAGGTGCAATCCCTCTTGCAGCAAACATTCCACCCTTTTGCAGCACAACTTTATGGTCCATGCTGGTTTTTTGGGTCCACACCAAAAGAAGAGACAGAGGTGCAATCCCTCTTGCAGCAAATCCATCTCCCTTGCCACTGGGAAGCGTCCCTTAATTACCACTTTGCAGGTAAATGGTGGAGGGGAGACACTTGCAGCAAATCCATCTCCCTTGCCACTGGGAAGCGTCCCTTAATTACCACTTTTCAGGTAAATGGTGGAGGGGAGACGCTTCCACACCTCATACTAAAGAGGAGAAGAAGTGTTGGAGAGTGTAAGATTAAGGGAGATGAGCAGGTAAATGGTGGAGGGGAGACACTTCCACACCTCATACTAAAGAAGAGGTGTTGGAGAGTGTAAGATTAAGGGAGATGATGGGGCTGGCAAGAAGGACCTTAGGTCTAAACTCAGCAGTAATTGGCTGACACATATTGGTCACCTAAACCCTCATGTCTGAGGACTTGTATTTGATAGGGTATCTTCTACATCAGGATAAATGTGGATGCAGTTTGGAAGAGCCAGACTTGCTGGTGCTGTTTGTCCCTTTGCCTGAGGAAGTCCTGCTCTAGGTGCAAACCATGGGATATTGCAAAAGGCAGCTGCTCTCCATAGAAGAGCATATTGGTCAGGTCTTGAAGCAGCTTTTGAGGAGCAGGAATGTCCTGGTTTGAGGTAAAGCAGAACTAAGAGAAGGTAGTTTATTTTGGCTTGAGATGTTAAGCTTTAGGGGTTTGTGGAAAGAAGAGAAACTCAAGCTGACCAGAGCACACAAAGAATAGACCTTGTCCACATCACATTAGCTCACTGGACCATCAAGATGTGCTCTTCTACAGTGACCAGTGGTGCAACTGCAAGAGTTCCTTCTTCACCCTCTGAGGATGAAACCTGGCTATTATTCTTTTAGTAAGCTGATACTGAGATGTTGTTTCCATCCATAAAAATGAGCTCACCTTCCAATGGCATTCCCAGATGTGATGCATAATTCATACAAAATTTGTACTGTGGTATCAGGGGAGCGTCAGGTTGAGCATGACCTGCAAAATAAGTGTTTGGCTCTACCTTAGGAAAGGATCAGGTCTTTGTAACGTTTCTTGCAGAAAAGGGGCAAAGTGTCTTTTTTCTTCCTTTGTGTGAAATTGCTTATTTAAATGGGGCTGGCTTAAGATCTTCAGCAGTAATTCAATTCTCTCTGAACCGCTCCCACGGTTACTCATCATGTACTGGGTGTAGGATTCCATTAAAGGAGGCTAACATGTCAAGAAGCACTTAAAAGCTGATCTGTATTCTCTGCTGAGCTTGTATCTCACTTCAAATCAGCCTGATCCTGGAAAGAGGGTCTGTTTGTAGCTGGATGGGAAACAGCTTACATTCCTTTGTAGTTGTGTTTTGGGAGGGTAGAGCCCCTTCCCCTACATCTGTATGTCCCGCTTTCACATGATCCCACTGTGTTACAGTCTGGAGAGACCTGCATCACAAATGATCCTTCTCAGTGGAGCACTGATGTCTGCAAAGAGATGCTTTTCTTTAAACACTGATACCTGGTGATACTGGTCACCATACTGTCCCTGTGGGGCTTGCCCCAGGCACTCAGATTCCTGAGCACGGACCTCTGCATTTTCATGGAATCATAGAATCAATCACTTGGGTTGGAAGGGACCTTAAAGATGATCCTTCTCAGTGGAGCACTGATGTCTGCAAAGAGATGCTTTTCTTTAAACACTGATACCTGGTGATACTGGTCCCCATACTGTCCCTGGGATCTTGCCCCAGGCACTCAGATTCCTGAGCATGGACCTGTACATTTTCATGGAATCATGGAAGCAACCATTTGGGTTGGAAGGGACCTTACAGATCATCTAGTTCCAACCCCCCTGCCATGGGCAAGGACACCTCCCACCAGACCAGGTTGCTCAAAGCCCTATCCAGCCTGGTCTTGAACACGTTTTCATGGCAGCAAGGTACTTCTCCTGGTGAAATTCATCACCAGGTTCATTGGTATCTTAGGTCTGGGGCAACTTGATGAAACTCTCCATCAGAGCTGTGGACTGGCTTTCCTCATCCTTTTATTCTTGGTGTTCAAGGCTTCTTGGTTTGTCCCCTGCCCTGGCTGCGGTTTGCTTCAGGCTTCACAGGAACCCTCCCAAAGGGCTCCTATTTGCCATCGAGGGGAAGCAAAATGCCAGCCACTAAAAACTAGAGACTTTTTAATCTCCAAGGCAGTTTTCCCTTGTCTGAGATGTGCCCATCTCTTGCGTTTCCTGAGATTACTGTGGAAGCATTGTCTCCTTTGCTGTCTGCTCTGTATTTTTTTTTTTGGTACTTTGGAGGTATTTTTCAGTCCTTCTTGGTGGTCAAGGCTTCTTGGTTTGTCCCCTGCGCTGGCTCTGGTTTGCTTTGTGCTTCACAGGAACCCTCCCAAAGGGCTCCTATTTGACATCAAGGGAAAGCAAAATGCCAGCCACTAAAAACTAGAGACTTTTTAATCTCCAAGGCAGTTTTCCCTCTTCTGAGATGTGTCCATTTCTTGCGTTTCCTGAGATTACTGTGGAAGCATTGTCTCCTTTGCTGTCTGCTCTGTATTTTTTTGTTGGTACTTTGGAGGTATTTTTCAGTCCCTGACCAATCTTGCATGGGTGATATGCCCCTAATCACAACAAGCAGACAGAAAATATGCAAGGCTGTATTGGTTCACACCATGGCAGTTGATCTTGGCCATGATTTCTCTTTCAGAATATGTACTCACAAAGAAAAGTGATTAAAAGTGTGTACCTCAAAGCGCCCAGTTATTTCTTACCCATGAAAGTGCTTTGATCCTACAGGGCAGCCTTGATATGTGGTTGGTCATTTCAGAAGCATTTTTACTGTAGCAATAAGCATTTCTCTTCATACACCTGTCCTGCTGACAGCCTTGGCACTGTGCAGGAAGATCTAGTGTAAAGTGACTTCCTGATATGTCCCTAATCACAACAAGGGGACAGAAAATAGCATTTCTCTCCATACACCTGTCCTACTGACAGCTTTGGCATTGTGCAGGAAGATCTAGTGTAAAGTGACTTCCCAATGCAAAAATAATTCCAGAAGTACCTCACTGACTGCGCTTCACCATCTTCTATCAGGATGCAAACAATCTCTTCTTGATTTCCCAGGTCCTGGCGATGTGTTTACTTGCAGAAGGTCAGCAGCTGTACCTACACTGGAGTCACAAGGTGGGGAGAGTCGGGGCTTTTTGGTAGCTCTAATATGTGCTTTAAACTATTTGAGTCTGTGGTGTTTCTATGCATGAAAAATTAGATTATGGGAGGGAAGAAAGAAAGGGAAGAAGTTAATCTTAGGAGCCTTTAGATACCCAGGAGGATGATGTCTCCACCCGAGCTGATCACTTAAACTCCCTTTGCAGTCAGTGGAGGGAAATAAATCTTCTGAGGATGCAATTCATCCAGTTGGTCACAAGCATCTAAATTAAGATGAGATGAATCACACCTAAAGTACCTTTTTTTCCCACTGGCTCTAAAAGGAGCCTGCAGTGACTCATTCAGGTGAAGATGTCTATATTTGAGACGTCTACATGTGGTAACATGAAGACAAAAGCAAAGTTTCCATGAGAAGCACAGTGCAATTTTCTGTAGCAGGTTCCAGCAGCAGTAAAAACAGTGGGTTCTATCTCTGCAGAAGAGAAATCTGGCTTTTCCAAGGCATCCCAGTGCCTTATGCCTTTTGGTTTTTGGATAGCTTAGGAAATGCCACCTGGAGTTTTGAAGGTGCAGAAACAAATCCTCCAAGAGTTGTTGCTGCAAAATAATGCATTAGAATCACCTTCCTCATGAAATTCTTGAGGTTATGTGAGGTGTTTCAAAAGTATCTTCTAACTGTACAGTTTAGGGGAGAATGTGATGTGGTTGCAAATCTTGGAGTTGAATGTGCAGATATTTGCTCCTGTGTTTCATCATCTATGTAATGGAAACACAGTCATTTTTAGTATTGAAATTTGGCTTCTAGAAGAACCAGAAAGATGTAGAACAATTTGTAGAAAAAAATAATGAGATGACATCCTTAGGTGGAAGACATCAGGGATGGATTATTAAGGTGTTGATCTGTAGGCTTCCCTACAAACCGCTTAGGGCTTTGGTCCTATTTCTACTTGGCACTTAGTCCTCAGCAGACAGATGATGTCCAAGAAGAGCCTGCCATCACCTCTGTGCTGGTACCAAACTGAGCAAGAAGCAGAATAATAGACTGAGCTGCCTCTTCCATTTTTTGGTTAAAAAGTGAGCTCTCATCTCTTAATTATGGGAGTGTTGCTGAAGGCTGTTGCAAAGCAGCTCCTAGCGTAAGGAAGATGTGTTGCTGTCTCTTTTGTGTGGAATTCATCAGTTTGGGATTTAGCCATCTGCAGGTTAGGGATTTAGTGTAAGCTGATCATCTAGGCTCCATCTGCATCAACAGAGAGGCATTTTCCATCATAAAGCAAGCGGGAATGGATCACCTCTGGAAATTCCTTTATTTCCCCAATGATTATAGAAAGAACCCTTGGGGGCTGATTTAGTTGGGTACCCAACTCTTAAGATCAGTCCTGCCGTACAGAAAAGCCAATCAGGAGCACTGTTGGTCTGGTTTTAGCCCCATTAGATCTTTCTGTCTCTAAAGTGGCATAGTCAAGCTCATGCATCCCAAACTTACCGAGTTTAAGCTGCTTAAATAAGCCTGTGAGGCAAATGGGTGGCACACCCTGTGCAGGAATGTGGAAGCTGATTTATGTCTTCTTTGTCATCCCAGATTGGGACTTTTCTTGTCCTGGGATTCTCTATCACAGCCCTCTTCATACTATCGGTACTCTGGGGAGATCAATGGAAAACTGTCCTCCTGTCATTCCAGGTAAGAGGGGCTGGGAGGTGTGTTTGAAAGAGCAACTTACTTATAGAAATTATTTGTGGTAATTGGTAGAAAATATTCCATACAGTGGGTGTTTTTCACATGGGCTTTCCTGGCAGGGTATGTGGTTTTAAATAAACTTTTATTGCTACTTAATTCCTGATGGGAGAGAGGAAGCCAAAACCTGAGGCTGAGTTTCAAGCTATCTGTTTGATGCTACATGTCTCAATTTGGGAAGTCACATCCTTTTTTTTTTTCTTTTTTGGCAAAAATGCTGTAGGTGTACAGTTAATTTCCAGGTGCCCAGGGCAGGTAAGTCATACCCCTTTGGCTGCCAGGGTGCTGGAGCAAGAACTTTCTCCCTAATCGGCTCCTGCTGGATCAGCAGCTTTAGAATTAGCACAATTTCAGTCTTCTGTGACTCAGAAGAGCTTCATCTCCCAAGGGCAGGATGGCACTGAGCTTTTGGGGAGAATGTGGGGAATGCTGGTGTCAGGTGGGACAACCATTGGGCTGCAGAAAGTCAGAATGCATGGTCTGCTGGCCTCCTCAACTCTTGCCAGATCTGAAGACAGAGGCAAGAGCTGCCCAGTGCTGTTTAGTGTCTGAGCATCCACGTCCCCACATGTATTGGGAAGGAAGAAGTAGGTCGCCTTTGACTGCACAGCTGCCTTGCAGATGTTATTTTGGCCTATCAACTCTCCTCCATGTGACTTATGGCTTGTGAATGTTGGGAGAGCAATGCACATAGACTGGAAGAGGAATCACAGATGTGGTGTTTGTAGGGTGTGGTTAATTGCACCTTCCTGCTCTACAGAGTTTGGCGACCATTGGGCTAAGCACTGGCAAAGGTAATGAGAAACCATCAGCTTCTCCTATCCCTTACAGACTCCAGGGGAGGTGGAAGAGGAGAAAGAGACACAAGATCCTTTGGCTTCCCCACAGACACTGTTTATTTTGGGTGTTTCTGCCCTTTGGGACACTTTACATGGCCTCCCGCTGCTGTTCCCAAAGGACATGAGTCTCTTGTAGATCCTGTGTCATGTCCATTAGGCCTGCAAACCTATCTCAAATATCCTGGACATCTCAGATGGCACCTCTGCTTACGCAACTGAATCCTGCTTCTGGTTGAAAGATGTTGGCATCAAGTGTCCAGGGCAGACAGTATCACATGCAATAACATCTCTCAGGGACTGCTGCTTTCTTCAACTCTTCCAGCTAAAAGAATCAGGCACAGGCTAGGAAAGGCTTGCACCTGGAGAGCTTTTTTTCCTGGCACATTCCTTAATAACTCTCAGTTCTAGCCAGAACAGAAGCCATGGGATTCCGACAAGCACGAGAAAATGATGGTTTCTTTGACAGATTTGCCTAGTTTTATGAAAAGTGTGTCGTACCAACATCCATTCGGTGTCTGTACAAGTGACAAACTATTTCTGCTCGGTTTCCAGCTCTGCTCATGCATTCGTGATAAGCACAGAGGCAATTCTTAGCTTCTAATGTTCTTGTTTAATCAAGTCCAATTACTGTAGCTGTCCAGAAATAGGTATATCTAATATATCATCTAATATATCATAAGCATTAAATGAACATATTGTTTTATGTTAGCAAAGCAAGAAAAATATCTACACATTGAGTTAAAAATTTTAAAAAAAAGAAAAAAAGAGAGAAAAAATGTAATTAACTTTAATGCAAGTGAGTTAAATGCTTTGAAATAAATGAAAAAGAATTATCTTTTTCTGGAATATATGTGTAATATGTGAAACTAGGTACTTCAGGGTGTACGTGAGTCTAATAAAGGCCATGATCAGAGGTACCAGATTAATTACTTCTCTTATACCACAGTAGTTGGTTCCATGCAGGTGTAAATGCCACATTTTATCACTCAGGTGTGTTGACACCAGTTTAATGATGTAGCTGCGATGTGGTATGGTGATGACTATTACCTGGATGGGATGGATTGGGTTGGATTGGGTCAGATTGGATTAAACTGGCTGCTCCCTGGAAGATGCTCACAGATTATGGCATGGCATAGCAGTAATGGCAGTTGTGTCCTTATGGACGAGGACAGCCATGTCCCCTTCAGCTGACTTAGGAGAAAAGAGAGGTGTGTAGTGCAGTGAGGAGCACTCAGGCTGGCTGAGGGCACATATCTCTCCTCCCGCTCCAGAGGTGTTCGGTGGATCCAGCACAGGTGCAGGAGAAAGGATGAACTGCTGGCATCTGCAGCAGGAGCCCATCCAGGCAGAAGGCTGTAGCTGTGTTGGGGTTTGTTTCCATCAGTCTCCACACTTAATCTTTTGACTAAAATCCTTTTCTCTCCTCGCCAGGTCACAGCACCCTATCTCCACATTGGGGCAATAACCATCATGGTCCTCCTGTCCTGGCCCGTGGCTCTTCATGCCATCAGAGCAGATAAGAAAGGTACAGTAGCTCTGCTTCCTGCTCCCTATATGACAAAAGATGTATATCAGTATGGGAGAACAGGTGTGTAGGAGCCGTTTCCTCCTACAGCTGCACTAGAGCTTGAGGAGACATTTAACTTCTGTGTATCCCAGGGAAATTAGTGGATCTGAGGCTTTCTGATGCTCTGTCCTGTGGCTGTCCAAGTGTGTTACTGGTTTGCATGTTCCCTTGCGTAGTTTTGGCCTACACCAAGGCAGTGACCTGCCTTGAGATGGAGGAGATTAGCAGAAGTACCCATGTTCTGAGTGATGCATGGAAAGTTGTTCAGCCCTGTAGGGGAGACAGCAGCCAGTGGTGGCTCTCTTGGCTGACCTTTGCTTGCTAGGATAAGCTTTCCTGTCTCAGAAGGGATCTCCAGTCCAGTCAATCCACGTCAGACAAGTGCATCTCAGGAGAAGCCAGATGAGATAGGGGGAAATGCTTTTTGATCTGTTACTAGTGTCATTTCATGGGAAGGCCCAAGAAGCATGACCAAGTAGTGTAAGGACAAGGCCAGAAGCCAGGAACAATGGCAGAAGAGCCTGGCTCTGGGACTGGCTGTTTTTTTCTGACCTACAGTTTCTATATAGCTAAAATTATCTACATGATATTCACCTGCAGGTGTTGATTTGTAATAACAATCAAAACCAGAATACACTTGTGAAAGCATATTTTCTCTGGCCGGGGCTTCTCTTACTGAACTACAGCTGGGGATGTTGCAGGTGAAATGTGTTGGGACCCTAGATGTTACAGTCCACCATGGACTCCCAGCTCAATCCATTGGCTTGGTGTAAGACCAAGTTCCTTCAGAGCCACAGGCCCAATATGCAGAGGCATGGTGGTCCCCATTCAAGGACGAGCTGTTAGTGCATAGGTGCTCATTTCTTGGAGGAACTGTTTTGTTCCCTGAGGTGAAGGCTCACTGGGGCTCTTGGGTGATGTGTCAACAGACTCCAGAGTAGACCATAAGGTGGCAAGTTTCTGAGATGCAGTCAGAGTCTGTAGGATTCTGTAGGACACACAGAAAAGGTCACTGACAGCAATCTGAATGAACCAGGCGAGTATTCATCTTAGGGAGACGTAATATAGTTGAAGGAGAAAGGCTCCTCCTCTTCTTCACTGTGAATGAAACTTCAAAATGTTACTTGTTTTTATCTGAGTAAGAAAAAAATTAGCATCCTTCTGTTGAGGATAGTTTTTCTAGAGATGGGGGATATTTCATTGCACCACCTCTAAAGAAAAAGAAATTAAGGCCATGTTTTGCTGTAGGGCATAGTGAGATGTAATTAAAGCATAAAACCTGCAGTACTAAATTAGCCCATGTCCTTGCTTTGACCAGTTTGTTTCCCTGGGTTGCATTGTTTGGCAAGAGAGTGAAAATTAGGGGAAGAAGGGATGGAAAAAGGGATGGGAAAAAGCCCAAGAGCTACTTAGCTGGAGGGCTGTATTAAAAGTCAAGCCGCAAGGCAAAACCGTACGTTACTGCATGGATTAACTCTAGCCTTCCTCCTTCAAATTCTTCCAGTTGTTCAGGTGGTAATTGTTGGTCCATACCTGGCTATCCTTCTCTTTCTTTTCTTGATACCTCTGGGGATGTACTCTCCTTGCATCAGAGAGGAGGGGACACTTGGACCGAAGCCAGCCCTCATTGGACACCGTGGAGCACCAATGGTAGGTCTGGAGAAGTTATTTTACATCATTCCTACATCCTGTGTCTTGCTACCTTCATCATGATCTTCTGGTTTTGTCCATGAAAGCTGTGGAAAGTGGAAGGGGAGGCACTTTCATCCAGAACTGCCTGCCAAAGGCACCACTGCATGTTTTTGCTAACAAGGATAGCACTGCTCCTGAGGGACAAGATGGGTTTGGTGGCTAAAGTAGAAGAAAACTAGCAGTAGAATTTAACAGGATAATGAAGTTCCCTTAATAAAAACCAGAGGTGTCACAAAGAGACAGAAAGTACTTATAGAGTCCTCCGGAGTGTGTTTGAAAGTGATCTGCTCATGCACGTTTTTTTTTTTTTCCAGTTGGCACCAGAGAACACTGAGATGTCATTTCAGAAGACAATTGAACACGGAGGGGATGGTCTTGAAACGGATGTCACCATTAGGTAAGGAGAAAACAGAGCACCTCACAGAATACACGTTGCTTCTTCTAAGATTTGCCTTTGGAGACATGCAGCTCCAGGCCATTAGGTTTTACTGATGGCTGGGACGCGGTCCCTCAGTTGGCACGTCATGGTAGAAGCTGGAGGGCATGGTTGTTCTCAGGCAAGTCAATAGGCTGTAGTTATTGATGTAACAATCATTATTTCTACAGTATATTTTAAATGCTTTGCAGAGTATAAAGACAAGTCCCTGCCCTAACCTGATTTCCAGGCCACAGAGAAGGTTGTATCAGGCCTGCACACCAACAGAAAATTGCAGTCAGACTTGTGACAGCATTGTCCTAATTATGAGATATTTAATTTCCTTTGTTTGAGGGACTAATTGCCATGAATTGCTGACATGCTGTGCAGGCTGAGCGGTTTCCAGGCACTGAGTGAGAAAAGCACTAATGCTTAGATGTTCTCCTAATGTACACCTTTCTAAAAGAGGAAATTTTTCCATTCTGTCACTGTCCATTTAGACTTCAGCCCTCTGAAAGCCATGGAAGCACTTTGGTGTTGGCAAAAAGAGATTTCAACTATAAGTTACTATCCATTTTTTGGGAGGCTGGCAGGCATAAATGCCACCATCTCCACTTTTCCCCTGAGGAAACTGAGGCACAGACAGGTATGATTTCTCCAAGGTCACCCAGTGGTATTTAATAGGAAATAACCTGGTGTCTTGAGCCTCAGCCTTCCTCCCTGTCCCACCCTCTGCACTGAGGGAGGCCGTAGTGCTGCATTCGCCATGTCCCACAGATTCTTCTGAGCTGTTGTGAGTCTGCTCATGCCATCAACAAACCCACATCTCAGGTGACCTGAACTCTTGCTCTCCAACAGCTATGATGGGGTTCCTTTCCTCATGCATGACAGCACCTTGAGGAGGACAACTAACATCAAGGAGGTCTACCCCAATGACACTGCTCAAAATGCTGCGCTGTTCTCCTGGGATACTCTGCAGGAGTTGAATGCTGGAACGTGGTTCCTTAAGGTAAGCGCCATAAAGGACCATCATCAACTGGATGTGGAAGAGACACCAGCTGGCTACTACTTAATAGCATGAATGTTAGGAGAGGAACTACTGGTTGAGCCAAAACTGGGGTCTCCTTGCCAGTTGGCCTTCAGGCTTAGGAGACCTGTAAGAACTGGCTGGTGGGTGTTCTTGTGGCTCCTTATCATGGCAGCAGCAGAACACATGGGCTGGGGGAAGAAGATAAGAGCTACTTGTGCAGGGTGCTGTGTATAATAGCCACAGCTAAGACAGTGGGAGAGGGAAGCACAGCAGAACTAACTGTGAACTATGCAATTTAGATCTCAGCATCACTGTTGTCACAGCCTGGGTTAATTTCCTCTGTTTCTTGGGTAGAAGAGCTAAGCAAAATAAAATATCCTTACCTGCAGAGGGTTGATGTCAAACTTTTTCCCTCTTAGAGATACGAGTTTTTTGTGTGGAGCTGACTCCCGGAGGTGACTGCCTGATTGATTTCCCTTTTTATATCTGTTTATTTCTAGGACAAACCATTTTCATGCATGGGCTCACTGTCAAGGGCAGATCAAATGCAGGCAATGAATCAGTCCATTTACAAGCTAAGTAATTTCTTGCGCCTCGCAGACAGTCAGAATAAACTTGTGATCTTTGATCTCTACCGCCCTCCAGAGAAACACCCTTACAGGGACTCGTGGATCAACAGAACCCTGGAAGTCATCCTCAACGAGTCGGGGATTAGACCTCATCTGGTAGGGTGGCATCACTCCTCCATCTCTCTTTTTCTTGCTTTCTTGAATTGGGACTTCGGGCTCATACCCTTCATGATTTCACCTACCTAAGAGGAGAGTCATCATTTGGAGTGTGTTCCTACCTTTGGTTCCTCGGGAGGTACAAAATGGTGTAACACTACAGTGGCACAGGGAAATAAGTCAGTGCTTATACCAGTGGATGCCTAAGCCCCCAAATGGCTTCCTTTCATCATTGTAATAATTGGCAGCCTACTCCCTGCCACCCATGCTTATTTTATATATTGAGTAGAAACCACTGGCTTAAATTAAAATCCACGGAGTTGGGAGCCTTCTTTGCTTTCCTCCTTCTCCTGGCAATGGATGAATGCTAAACTCATGTGGATCAGGCTCCATACCCATCGATGTCCAGGGAGTTACGCCGATCTGTGTCTGCTGAAGATCTCCCATGCTGGGGGAATGGGACAACGGAATATTTTCTGTTGCCTTTCCCATAAGCCAAAGTGGTCTTTTCATTCATTTCGAACACCGCAGCTTTTGTTGGGCTGTGTGAAACGTACCCACTGATTTTAAGGTGATAAGCGAGGAACAGTGAATACTTATTTCTTGATCAAAGTGACTTGCAAGTTTTAACCCTGCATCCAAAAGTTCTTTGATCATTGAAAGAAACATGTAATTTGACAGGCTGGGTTAAGCCCCTCAAGATGTTATCTTTACTGGGTTTGTGGGAAGGGCAGGGCATATTAGTAAGTCTGATGGGAATTCACTGGGTCTTCTTGTTGCCTGCAGGTCCTATGGCTGGAGGACGACATGAGGTCCTTTGTTCAGTCTGTTGCTCCAGGCTTTCAGCAGACAATGGGCACTAAAGCCCCAGTTGAAGACCTATTGATGGATAAAATTGTCAAACTCAATCTGGCCTACACTGAAATGTCCAGTGAAGACATCCGGTAGGTTGCAGTTTCAGCCTCAAGTAGTCAATGGACTGCATCTAGAATATGTTTGCCTCATGCGTGTGGCAATGTCTCCCTCCAGTGACCAGCTCCAGTAGCTAGAGCATTTTGGGAAGAGCTCCTTTAGATCAAAGAGGCCATCTCTGTTGCTTTTTGGGGGTGCAGGACTGCCGTTCACTTCTTTTGTTGACCCTGTGTATGGCTGAGAGAGTGTATCTCCCTGCCCCCAAGCTCATATTTACTTGACCAGGATCTGAGAATCTCCTGAATAGAGAACACATCTGTCTCCTGATGTCTTGTCTTTCTGTTCATGCCACCCCCAATCCCACCAGCACTGAACTGTGGAGAATGAACAACTACTTAAGCTCCCATGGTTCTTGACAACTGTCAGTGCGAGTGCATAGTGCTGTGGTGAGAGACCATCACCCTCTCATAGCTAGTGTTTTGGAGACTTCATGTCTTATCTCTGTCACAACCAGTACTCTGTTGCTTGTGACACACTGAAAATGTCATCTCGCCAATGGAAGGCTCCACATTAACCACAGCAGTTTCCAAAATGGTTCTCCTATATAAACGAAAAGAAAAAAAAAAGAAGAAAAAAAATTTAAAAACCAATCTTATCTGTCCAGCTCTTCTTTTGTAAATAGGATTTTTTACTCTTTCCTGTGCACAAAAACATTGACATATAATTTAAAAAAAAAAAAAGAAGAAAAGAAAAAGTTAATCCTTTAGATGAGAGTAATATTCATACTTTCTCAATGATAAGTTTCACAGGATTCAAAATTCTAGGTAGGTTTAGGTAAAAAAAAAATCCATTTCAGTAAATCCTGGGTAGATCCTAGGTAGATTAACAAATGCTGATATTAATGATACCTTCCTTTACCCCTATACAGAGTATAACCTTACTTCATATTAAGTTTCAATAGTTTATAAGAACTTGAAAAAACGATGAATTGATGTAGCAAATGTAACAAGCGAGTAGCTTGCTTTGAGGTGGTTTTGAACACACTGTTGGGAGATTACAAACACTTTATTGCACTGATTCATTTGGCAGAAGGGTAAGCAAAGTTGTGACCTTTTGGACATTTTTCCATGTTTTGCTGTAGGGCATAGTGAGATGTAATTAAAGCATAAAACCTGCAGTACTAAATTAGCCCATGTCCTTGCTTTGACCAGTTTGTTTCCCTGGGTTGCATTGTTTGGCAAGAGAGTGAAAATTAGGGGAAGAAGGGATGGAAAAAGGGATGGGAAAAAGCCCAAGAGCTACTTAGCTGGAGGGCTGTATTAAAAGTCAAGCCGCAAGGCAAAACCGTACGTTACTGCATGGATTAACTCTAGCCTTCCTCCTTCAAATTCTTCCAGTTGTTCAGGTGGTAATTGTTGGTCCATACCTGGCTATCCTTCTCTTTCTTTTCTTGATACCTCTGGGGATGTACTCTCCTTGCATCAGAGAGGAGGGGACACTTGGACCGAAGCCAGCCCTCATTGGACACCGTGGAGCACCAATGGTAGGTCTGGAGAAGTTATTTTACATCATTCCTACATCCTGTGTCTTGCTACCTTCATCATGATCTTCTGGTTTTGTCCATGAAAGCTGTGGAAAGTGGAAGGGGAGGCACTTTCATCCAGAACTGCCTGCCAAAGGCACCACTGCATGTTTTTGCTAACAAGGATAGCACTGCTCCTGAGGGACAAGATGGGTTTGGTGGCTAAAGTAGAAGAAAACTAGCAGTAGAATTTAACAGGATAATGAAGTTCCCTTAATAAAAACCAGAGGTGTCACAAAGAGACAGAAAGTACTTATAGAGTCCTCCGGAGTGTGTTTGAAAGTGATCTGCTCATGCACGTTTTTTTTTTTTTCCAGTTGGCACCAGAGAACACTGAGATGTCATTTCAGAAGACAATTGAACACGGAGGGGATGGTCTTGAAACGGATGTCACCATTAGGTAAGGAGAAAACAGAGCACCTCACAGAATACACGTTGCTTCTTCTAAGATTTGCCTTTGGAGACATGCAGCTCCAGGCCATTAGGTTTTACTGATGGCTGGGACGCGGTCCCTCAGTTGGCACGTCATGGTAGAAGCTGGAGGGCATGGTTGTTCTCAGGCAAGTCAATAGGCTGTAGTTATTGATGTAACAATCATTATTTCTACAGTATATTTTAAATGCTTTGCAGAGTATAAAGACAAGTCCCTGCCCTAACCTGATTTCCAGGCCACAGAGAAGGTTGTATCAGGCCTGCACACCAACAGAAAATTGCAGTCAGACTTGTGACAGCATTGTCCTAATTATGAGATATTTAATTTCCTTTGTTTGAGGGACTAATTGCCATGAATTGCTGACATGCTGTGCAGGCTGAGCGGTTTCCAGGCACTGAGTGAGAAAAGCACTAATGCTTAGATGTTCTCCTAATGTACACCTTTCTAAAAGAGGAAATTTTTCCATTCTGTCACTGTCCATTTAGACTTCAGCCCTCTGAAAGCCATGGAAGCACTTTGGTGTTGGCAAAAAGAGATTTCAACTATAAGTTACTATCCATTTTTTGGGAGGCTGGCAGGCATAAATGCCACCATCTCCACTTTTCCCCTGAGGAAACTGAGGCACAGACAGGTATGATTTCTCCAAGGTCACCCAGTGGTATTTAATAGGAAATAACCTGGTGTCTTGAGCCTCAGCCTTCCTCCCTGTCCCACCCTCTGCACTGAGGGAGGCCGTAGTGCTGCATTCGCCATGTCCCACAGATTCTTCTGAGCTGTTGTGAGTCTGCTCATGCCATCAACAAACCCACATCTCAGGTGACCTGAACTCTTGCTCTCCAACAGCTATGATGGGGTTCCTTTCCTCATGCATGACAGCACCTTGAGGAGGACAACTAACATCAAGGAGGTCTACCCCAATGACACTGCTCAAAATGCTGCGCTGTTCTCCTGGGATACTCTGCAGGAGTTGAATGCTGGAACGTGGTTCCTTAAGGTAAGCGCCATAAAGGACCATCATCAACTGGATGTGGAAGAGACACCAGCTGGCTACTACTTAATAGCATGAATGTTAGGAGAGGAACTACTGGTTGAGCCAAAACTGGGGTCTCCTTGCCAGTTGGCCTTCAGGCTTAGGAGACCTGTAAGAACTGGCTGGTGGGTGTTCTTGTGGCTCCTTATCATGGCAGCAGCAGAACACATGGGCTGGGGGAAGAAGATAAGAGCTACTTGTGCAGGGTGCTGTGTATAATAGCCACAGCTAAGACAGTGGGAGAGGGAAGCACAGCAGAACTAACTGTGAACTATGCAATTTAGATCTCAGCATCACTGTTGTCACAGCCTGGGTTAATTTCCTCTGTTTCTTGGGTAGAAGAGCTAAGCAAAATAAAATATCCTTACCTGCAGAGGGTTGATGTCAAACTTTTTCCCTCTTAGAGATACGAGTTTTTTGTGTGGAGCTGACTCCCGGAGGTGACTGCCTGATTGATTTCCCTTTTTATATCTGTTTATTTCTAGGACAAACCATTTTCATGCATGGGCTCACTGTCAAGGGCAGATCAAATGCAGGCAATGAATCAGTCCATTTACAAGCTAAGTAATTTCTTGCGCCTCGCAGACAGTCAGAATAAACTTGTGATCTTTGATCTCTACCGCCCTCCAGAGAAACACCCTTACAGGGACTCGTGGATCAACAGAACCCTGGAAGTCATCCTCAACGAGTCGGGGATTAGACCTCATCTGGTAGGGTGGCATCACTCCTCCATCTCTCTTTTTCTTGCTTTCTTGAATTGGGACTTCGGGCTCATACCCTTCATGATTTCACCTACCTAAGAGGAGAGTCATCATTTGGAGTGTGTTCCTACCTTTGGTTCCTCGGGAGGTACAAAATGGTGTAACACTACAGTGGCACAGGGAAATAAGTCAGTGCTTATACCAGTGGATGCCTAAGCCCCCAAATGGCTTCCTTTCATCATTGTAATAATTGGCAGCCTACTCCCTGCCACCCATGCTTATTTTATATATTGAGTAGAAACCACTGGCTTAAATTAAAATCCACGGAGTTGGGAGCCTTCTTTGCTTTCCTCCTTCTCCTGGCAATGGATGAATGCTAAACTCATGTGGATCAGGCTCCATACCCATCGATGTCCAGGGAGTTACGCCGATCTGTGTCTGCTGAAGATCTCCCATGCTGGGGGAATGGGACAACGGAATATTTTCTGTTGCCTTTCCCATAAGCCAAAGTGGTCTTTTCATTCATTTCGAACACCGCAGCTTTTGTTGGGCTGTGTGAAACGTACCCACTGATTTTAAGGTGATAAGCGAGGAACAGTGAATACTTATTTCTTGATCAAAGTGACTTGCAAGTTTTAACCCTGCATCCAAAAGTTCTTTGATCATTGAAAGAAACATGTAATTTGACAGGCTGGGTTAAGCCCCTCAAGATGTTATCTTTACTGGGTTTGTGGGAAGGGCAGGGCATATTAGTAAGTCTGATGGGAATTCACTGGGTCTTCTTGTTGCCTGCAGGTCCTATGGCTGGAGGACGACATGAGGTCCTTTGTTCAGTCTGTTGCTCCAGGCTTTCAGCAGACAATGGGCACTAAAGCCCCAGTTGAAGACCTATTGATGGATAAAATTGTCAAACTCAATCTGGCCTACACTGAAATGTCCAGTGAAGACATCCGGTAGGTTGCAGTTTCAGCCTCAAGTAGTCAATGGACTGCATCTAGAATATGTTTGCCTCATGCGTGTGGCAATGTCTCCCTCCAGTGACCAGCTCCAGTAGCTAGAGCATTTTGGGAAGAGCTCCTTTAGATCAAAGAGGCCATCTCTGTTGCTTTTTGGGGGTGCAGGACTGCCGTTCACTTCTTTTGTTGACCCTGTGTATGGCTGAGAGAGTGTATCTCCCTGCCCCCAAGCTCATATTTACTTGACCAGGATCTGAGAATCTCCTGAATAGAGAACACATCTGTCTCCTGATGTCTTGTCTTTCTGTTCATGCCACCCCCAATCCCACCAGCACTGAACTGTGGAGAATGAACAACTACTTAAGCTCCCATGGTTCTTGACAACTGTCAGTGCGAGTGCATAGTGCTGTGGTGAGAGACCATCACCCTCTCATAGCTAGTGTTTTGGAGACTTCATGTCTTATCTCTGTCACAACCAGTACTCTGTTGCTTGTGACACACTGAAAATGTCATCTCGCCAATGGAAGGCTCCACATTAACCACAGCAGTTTCCAAAATGGTTCTCCTATATAAACGAAAAGAAAAAAAAAAGAAGAAAAAAAATTTAAAAACCAATCTTATCTGTCCAGCTCTTCTTTTGTAAATAGGATTTTTTACTCTTTCCTGTGCACAAAAACATTGACATATAATTTAAAAAAAAAAAAAGAAGAAAAGAAAAAGTTAATCCTTTAGATGAGAGTAATATTCATACTTTCTCAATGATAAGTTTCACAGGATTCAAAATTCTAGGTAGGTTTAGGTAAAAAAAAAATCCATTTCAGTAAATCCTGGGTAGATCCTAGGTAGATTAACAAATGCTGATATTAATGATACCTTCCTTTACCCCTATACAGAGTATAACCTTACTTCATATTAAGTT
The DNA here is from genome assembly GCF_001431845.1 of Calidris pugnax. Lineage (NCBI taxonomy): Eukaryota > Metazoa > Chordata > Aves > Charadriiformes > Scolopacidae > Calidris > Calidris pugnax. The sequence goes on from NW_015090884.1 coordinate 730,385, forward strand.
TCAATAGTTTATAAGAACTTGAAAAAACGATGAATTGATGTAGCAAATGTAACAAGCGAGTAGCTTGCTTTGAGGTGGTTTTGAACACACTGTTGGGAGATTACAAACACTTTATTGCACTGATTCATTTGGCAGAAGGGTAAGCAAAGTTGTGACCTTTTGGACATTTTAACTGCATTTGCTTCCAGCAGCTCAGCTATTCTGTATTGGCCAATTGTGAATGATTAATTATTGGCTGGTTGGCTTTCCTTTCTAGTCCTTATCTAGGCCTTGGAGCAAGCCTTTCCTACAGAAAATCGCTGTCTCTCCTTGATTCAGCCCAAAAGAAGTACTGACCTCCTTGCTTTTCTTAATTAAGGATATTGTCTTTTGGTCTCTTAAAGGACATATGCTGCAGCAAACATCACCACCAACCTCTATGTGATCAACGAGCCATGGCTTTTCTCCCTGGCGTGGTGCTCTGGGGCACACTCTGTGACCACCAATGCCGTTCACACGCTAAAGAATCTCAGTCAGCCACTCTTCCTCATGGTAAGTGAAAGTCCTTCCCCTCCTAGGGGTAGGAGGTGGGGTTGGGATGTTCATGGCTATCTTTGGGGACCATGGGCCAGTTCATGCACAGATAAAAGGCCGTTTGCATGAAAAGGACCTGAGTGGAAACCTGGCTTACCTGGAATCTCTGAGCCACTCCAGCTACCACCATACCTTTCTCCTCTTTTCTCTTGGCTCAGGTAGAAGCACCCTTCTTGTTAGGATTTGCACCTTATGCTTGGACATGAGATTGAAGAAGTCAGACTTGTGTGGGGAGAAAGGAAGGGCCTTTGAGGAAGGGCACAAGCTGGTGCATGAGGATTTACATTTCTAAGCTTTTGAAGCACCTTATTAGTGTCAGAAGTTCCTCATTTCCCAGGGCTTCCCACTGCCCTTCTCAAACTTGTTCTTTTTCTACAAGACCGGGGAAACAACCACAGAAATAACCTTTCCTTGCTGGGAGGATTTTTTTTTCACATAATTTCTCTATTCCCTATTTTACCTTGGACAATGTAAGGACAGGCTAAGGAGTACCTGGGTCACTGGTCCACCAGAGTCCCTGCAGCCTAAAGGTTACTACTTTGAATAACTAGCTTCACACTCTTAAAGTAGATTTTATGGTGCTACCATTCAGACAAATGCAGTGTTTCAGTCCATTCTGAGGGTGGGTGAAGGTCCAGTCTAAGGATGAATCTTCAGATGCTCTTAGACTTAAAGGAGGAGGCACCCCAGACCTCCTGTGGTGTTCACTAAAGGAAGATTTTGCCAGGGAGAAAAGAGATGCCACCAGTTGACATTAATGTTGGAGGGAAACAAAGTGAACTAAAGGGCTTACCTGAACAAACAAGAGTTCCCTGTTATATTCACTGTGATGTGGCACAATCTTCTTGGCCACACAATAGCCCTGTTTTTACAAAGGATGATGATTTGGCATCACGCACTGATGAAATGCCACCGAATGCTCTACACACCTGTGGGATGTTACTGCACATGCAAACCAAGCAGCCAAGATGGCCGTATTTGAGCAGCAAGAAAGAGCTTGAGCAACTTTTTTGCATATCTGGGGGTCCTTGGTGATGGACACATCCTCTGTTATTCTCTTCCAGACTCCGCAGCAGTACAACATCATGTGGATCCTGACAGATCTGACCTCTGTGCTCCTCATCTCACTCATCTTTGCTCTGCACTGGTAACTACCAAGTTGCTAATGGCCATCCTAACCTGATCCTTTGCATGAGGTGGAGGGAAGGAGGGATGCTTTCACGTGATCTGAAGGGTTAAAACTACTCTTGAGAACATTACCTTTCCCCCCAGGAACTAGAATAAAGCTCTGAAAGTCTCCCAAAACCTCTCTGCTTCTCCTGCTTGCTCTTATTTTCTCTTTCCAGTTTGGCAGCTCAGGCGCCATCTACCTGATTCAGGATTCAGTGGAGACCTGGTGGATTTACAGTGGCAACATAGACCAGTTACCAAAGTTGATGAACTGAGAAAGGAACTGATTTTTCTATTATTACTATTTAGACACTGTTGCATTGGACTGACTTAGGAGGAAAGCTCTCAATGTTAATATTTGAGCACCCTGTGTCTCTCTGCATATGCCAGAGCCCCTGAGGAAGTCCATCCCCCTGGGTGTGAAGATGCCTGAGTGTGTCACAGGCACCACATTTTGTTTCCTTCCATGCTGCCAAAGACATTGCCTCCGTTTAATAATTGGGAAATCTGGGGTTCACGGGACAAGTTCACTCCAGCAGGTTGGATGAGGAACTTGCCTGTGCTCTTATCCCAGTGGTGACCAAGGAGAGCAGGAGATAATGGCCTCAGCTCTTCAGCTGGCCAACTCTGGATGGGTGAAAAGACCAGGACAACCAGCTCAGAGTTGTTTTCTGCAGGGGTGCTGGCAGCACAACTGTGGGTTGGGAAGCTCCTGGGTGAGCAGTCTGAGTTGTTTACAGACGTGACTTGCTTTGGCACAGGAAAGGGCTGCAGGTCTAATTTTTTGCGCTGTGAGGATGGAGGAAGGAACAAGCTGTGGTATGTCCAGGTGATGAAATAACAGCTGTACAGGCACCTTCCTGTGTGCATTTCCCAGGGCTCTGTGGATGCTCCGAATCCAGCCAAATAACAACCTCGTCTGGGCTGGCATTGCAGGAAAGGCATTCCCAGCCCTGCTGGGAGTGAAGGGCCACCAGCAGTGCCTGAGAGTCCTGCCTACTCTTGTTTATCAGGTTTATGAATGCACCAAAATCACAAGTTTGAAATTTCCCTCGCCGCTTAGGAACCAGCAGCTGCAAACACTTCTGGGGCTTTTGAGCTCTTAACTATTTCTTAGAAAACAGGGCTTCGTGACAAAGTTGCCTACAAAATGCTGTTGTGCACATGATGCTTGGAGATCAGTCATGCACTGGAGTCCCTTCTCAACAAGGACCCAAGCAAATTCTGAAATATTGGAGTAGCCTGAAAAAGTAGAAGAAAGATGTCCAGGGCACCAGGGAGCTGTGAGGGGAACTACAGTAAGCTGTGGCCTGACCCAGGTGCTTTGCTCCATGCAGGTGGCGAGAACGGAGTTCCTCCTGCTGTGTCCATGATGGTGGCCCGATGCTGGAGAGTGGCACCTACAACAAGTTCAGGACAGGTGAGTAGGGCAAGGAAAGCCAGGAACTGCATCCTGCTCAGGACATCTCTGTGGGGGCACCAGGGTCCTGGTGGATGGGTTGGTGATGGGTGCCCATGCTGTCGTGAAGAATGGCTGCATCTTGGGTTGTCTCAGTCTCAGGTGGCAAGGATTTCTCCTCTCTGTTCAGCGCTGGTGGGGCCGTGTCTAGGCACTGGGTCCAGTTCATGCTCCCCAGCATCAGGCAGATTGTGACAAACGGGAGGGAGCTCAGTGGGGCCACTAAGCAGGAGGATGGGGACATTTGAGATCTGGGTTTGCACAGTGGAAGAGAAGATCAAGGGGCATCTTATGGTCTGCAACCATCTAATGGGAGGGTATAGAGAAGAGAGTTTCTCTGATGTGCAGTAACAGCAGCACAAGCCACAACCTTGGAAATTTTGACAACCTTGGAAATTTTGACAACCTTGGAAATTTTGACTAGATATAAAGAGAAAACAATTTAGGAAACAATTTTTCACAGAGAGGGTGGTCGGGCATTGGAATAGGCTGCCCAGGGAGGTGGTTGAGTCACCATCCCTGGCTGTGTTTAAGAACCATTTAGATGTGTTGTTGGGGGATATGGTGTAGGGGAGTACTTTAGAGTAGGGTAGATGGTTGGACTTGATGATAAAAAAACCAACTTTCCCATGATGGTGGTCATATACTGGAAAAGAAAACTTTCCCATGATGGTGGTCATATACTGGAACAGGGACCCAGAGAGGTGGGGAATATCCACTCTCAGAGATGTTCAAAGTCCCGAGCAGCCTGATCTAACTGGCCCTGCTTCAAGCAGAGGTTTGGGCAAAGACCTCCAGTCGTCCCCTCCGACATGCATTACTCTGCTCTGCTGTGAAAAGCGAGCCCTGAAGTGCTGAGGACTCTTGGGTCTGCAAAGCAGGGTGGGATTGGCTGGGGACCCTCCCATGCACGAGGTTTCTGGACTCATGGAGCTGTGTCATCCACTGAAAATGACCCAACCTGGGCTGCATGCGTTTTCAGCCAGGTTATCTCCGCTCACGATGGCTGGCAAAACAACTGCAGATATTTTGGTAGATCACTGTGTGTCTCCTCTTTTCCAGAGCTCAGTGACATCCCTGCCATCATGGCCTGATAAAGGTAGGGAGGGGACATGGACCTGCCATCTCAATGAGGACTGGAGAGCAGACCCTCCCCTGCTGCCCCTTCCTGCAACACAAACACCAACATGCCAAGGGAGCCAGCCCCGACCACCTGGTGAGGAGGAGCCATTTGTCTCCATGACCCTGCTGGAGATGAGCACCAAGCTTCCCCTCCTACAGTTTTCCTTGCAAACCCTTGCTCCCCTGGGGTGTAGGGGAGCACAGATGGAGTTGCAGCTGTGAAGAAGATGTGCACCATGATGAGATGCAGCAACCACATGGGAGCCACCATTTCCCTCTGAGACCACTCTGATCCCACAGGGAAATCATCCTGTGATCCCTCCTGCCATGTGTAAGCCCTCTGTTTCCACAGCTGTGTTTTACACATGCTGCAAACATCTGAGCATCCTCCAGTCCTTCTTGTTCTGGTGCTGAGGACTCTTGGGTCTGCAAGGCAGGGTGGGATTGGCTGGGGACCCTCCCATGCACCAGGTTTCTGGACTCATGGAGCTGTGTCATCCACTGAAAATGACCCAACCTGGGCTGCATGCGTTTTCAGCCAGGTTATCTCCGCTCACGATGGCTGGCAAAACAACTGCAGATATTTTGGTAGATCACTGTGTGTCTCCTCTTTTCCAGAGCTCAGTGACATCCCTGCCATCATGGCCTGATAAAGGTAGGGAGGGGACATGGACCTGCCATCTCAATGAGGACTGGAGAGCAGACCCTCCCCTGCTGCCCCTTCCTGCAACACAAACACCAACCTGCCAAGGGAGCCAGCCCCGACCACCTGGTGAGGAGGAGCCATTTGTCTCCATGACCCTGCTGGAGATGAGCACCAAGCTTCCCCTCCTACAGTTTTCCTTGCAAACCCTTGCTCCCCTGGGGTGTAGGGGAGCACAGATGGAGTTGCAGCTGTGAAGAAGATGTGCACCATGATGAGATGCAGCAACCACATGGGAGCCACCATTTCCCTCTGAGACCACTCTGATCCCACAGGGAAATCATCCTGTGATCCCTCCTGCCATGTGTAAGCCCTCTGTTTCCACAGCTGTGTTTTACACATGCTGCAAACATCTGAGCATCCTCCAGTCCTTCTTGTTCTCAGCTGCCCACGTTTCTCCCATCAGACCAGCCTCTTCTGCACACACTCCCTCCCTTCCTCCTCACAGATCTTCTCCATCCCTGAGAGCCCACCAACCCCACCACGATGGTCAAGTGCTTCTGGCTGAGTCACTGGGGTCTGTACCTTCCTATAACACAGGCAGGGGCAGCTTAGGTTTTCCTTCTCCACACTCTTGCCCTGCCATAGACCCTAACAGGACAACCTCTTCCTCTTGGTTGTGGGGACAGGCATATCTTCCCATGGGTGCTGAAGGACTTTGTGGTGCCTTGGCCATGTAGCTACTGGGACTATGACCAGGAGCACACTTTTCTTCAGAAGGATTGAGCTGCGTGTGAATTGATCCCACCAAGTGTCCCGTTTGCTTTTCCCTTGGGAAGGTCTGTAGACCTGCTCTGTGCCCTGGGATTTATTCTGATTTTAATTTCTCCCAGTGGCTGCTGGCACATAGTGGGAAGGAGGTCTATGCCCTGCTCTGCAAAGGAGATGTGAGCATCTCCCAGGTTTAAGCCATAAATTTCTACTTGAACAGTTAATAAGAACACATTTTTTTGTAAATTGTAAGTCATGTTTTAAATACATTTTAGCACTCCTATCCTGTTTTGTTCTTATTTCAGCAAACTGGGAAAGGGGAAGAAAATAGTAGCCTTTACCTAAATCAGGCTATAGACATTTTCTTATACGCTGAGCCTCATTCAGCTCAGTGTTTTTGCTAGATAAAACTATCAGAAGTGAATTGTGACAGGGAAGCATTACATTTCAGAATTAGCTGTGCTGAGAGGCACTCAAACCTTTCCAAGTTGCAGCTTTGGAGTATTTTGGAAGCTAGAAAAGCAAAAAAGCAGCATCTTCCTTTGGAAAAGTGCTGGTAGACTGGTGTAGAGAAGCTCTAGATCTGTGAATCATGGGGAGAGGATACTACTGATGTTGTTGAACCCCCTTCCCATGCCCTGCATCTGTAGCTGGTTCCTAATTTTCTGGGGGTTCCACGCTGGTGAGCATCATGGGGTCCTCAGCCTGTCCACTGGTGTCCAGGTGAGGGACTTGGCTGGGACAAGTGGTGGTCCCCTGATCAAGACTTTTAATATGTACTAGGAAAAGCCACCTCAATGTGCCTTCAACCATGTATCGAGCTGCTGCTTGGCCATTATGCACTGGTATCTCCCCATATTCACCTTCCTCATCCTCAGCAGCCTTGTCCAGGCAGAGCCTGGCCAATTTGACCTGTGGTGTCCTGCAATGCCTTACCCCCTGTCACATCTCAGCTAATAATTTTGCTGCTTCACAGCTAGCAGGGTCTGGCAATGCTGTCAAGCACAGGGCTGGTAGTCTGACTCCCCCACACAAACTTTTCACCCAGTACTTCCAGTGATTCAGCTCAAAACTGGCCTTTGTGGAAGAACCAGCCCTTGTCATAGAGGATGAGTAATGGAGACTCCCTGAGCTCCAGTGTTTGTTACCCAAAAAGAAAATATTTCAATTAATTTCCTGTTTGGGCACGCTGATGATTTGCTCCCCATTGCTGGATACTCTCGCCAGGAGAAGTCCAACAAGGACCTGGGAGCCCTGAGCCCACCCATCCCTGTGCAGACACCACCACCACAACTGCACGGTGCAGAACAGCCTCCCACAAACCACTTGATGCTTTTAATTAGAGTATTTCGCTCGGACATATGTTTCTCATGTTACATTGCTCAGTGTGAATACAAAGAGGGCAGCAGACGCTAATACATATGACACACAGGCACACGCACACAGAGCCCCGGCACCCCCCAAAATGGTGGGGTGCATGGGGAGGCTGACAGAGCTGTGAGTGGAGGGATGAGGGTGGTGGCGTGGGGAAGCTGGCCCAGGACAGCACTGGGAAACGTTGCTCTGCCACATCGTCTACTGTGGGAAGCAGGGATGACTGGAGACTCACGAAAGCAGTGATGGTGGTGGTAGGCGTGTGTCTGAGGATGGGTGGGATCCCTGGGACAGCTGGATCATGGCAGCTGGGGAGGGCAGAGAAGCATCAGAGAAGGATGGTGAGAAGGCAGCTCAGCTCCCAGTGTAGCCTTGGCTGGTGTAACCATGCTCCCATCACCAGAGCGCCTTGGGTAGCGGGGATGGTGGAGGAAGGAGATGTCCTAGCAGCCCTGTCTGGCTGGTGGATGTCTCCGTGCAGCATCTCGTTCACTTTGGTGGAGCAACTGAGGTCTAAAGTCACTGCTGCATCCCAGTTGGATGTCATAGTCCTTGAAGTCCAGTAGGCAGTGCTGCCATCTCCGCTTGGGATGCCATGGTGTTGGGTGACTGAGCCCAGCTGAGCAACAGAACAACACATGAAACCCTACAACATGGACTTTTATAAAAGGAGCCAAACTCATCCCAATCCAGAGGACCAAGAAAGGTCTCCCATGTCTACTGAGATCCACTCAGTGTTAGCAACACCAGCACCAGGTCTCGGTGGACAATTCTCATCCCTCGTGTTGCCTCCTTTGAAGCCCAGATTTTAGAAAGGCATGGTGGACAATTCTCATCCCTCGTGTTGCCACACACCCAGGCAACATCCTCCTTTGAAGCCCAGATTTTAGAAAGGCACCCCAGGCTCCTTCCCCTGCTTCCCCCCAGACACAACATGGCTTCAGCCTCCTCTCTGCTGGCAAGTCCCATCTCTGCTCCAAAGCAGGCTCTTTCCACACTGTGTGGTGTCAAGTGGAAGATGGGACAACCAGCCAGCAGACTAGTACAGCCAACCAAAGATGGAGAAAAGCCCACCAAAATCAAGGGCCTGCCCTCACTGTGAGTGGTTCAGGTCCAGCTGGGACTTGCAAAGAGCCATTTTATACAGCAACACACACAAAAGCACAATAAAATCATTAGCCATTTCCAACCCTGATGGCCAAGTCTCTGTTTGAATCACAGCTGAACACCGGCTTGGCCTCAGCCTTCCAAGTGTGGGGACTTCAAAACCCCTACATCCATATTGAAGCTTGCAGTAAAGATCCTCCCAGGGTTAATTTGCCTGGGAACGGGGGCAAAAGGAGATAATTCATCTTCCAAGAGTCACTTCCAGCTGAGCCCATCAGTTGGGAAAGATGTGCCTTACTCAGCCTCCGGCAATCACGGCTCTCGGGGAATCCCCGGGCGGGCAGTTGTCCTGCAGGTCGCCCTCAGCCCCAAGTCAGTGTCCAGACACCGGCACAAAATGCAGGATATGTTTTTTTTTCCTTTTTAATATTTTAAAAAATAAATAGAAGAAGAAACAAAACTTTAAAATCTGTTTTTTTTTAAATATTTCCAGCATTGCACGGACAGCACTTAAGTACTCTAGCTTGTTCAATCAGTAGTTTGTTTATTCTGATTCCTAGTTAAAATGTGCTCCTCGCAGCCTGCTTTTCCTTTCTGTCCTTCTTAAGAACACAATGTATTCTTTTGTAATGTCAAAAAATAAGCCCTTCGGTGTTCATCAGATAGCTCTCCAGCATGGGTTGGGGCTCTGTTATTCCTCTTCAGACCTGAAATGCCCACAACCCCACCAAAAGCCGTTAGCATCCTGATAGCTCGCTCTTACTTAAGAAAAAAAACCAAACAAAACAAAACCAAGCCACACACACACACACACACACACAAATCCTCTTCCAAGAGCCTTTGCGATGCCAACCATTGGGTTCAGGCAAACCTCCTGCCGAAGTGTCTTTGCTCAGTCACTCTCTGAGAGCGGTGGTGTCCCCTGGAAATCTTTGAGGTGTAAGTCAGAGTTGGGGTGCAGGGTGGGGAAGGAGAACGGGAGGTCAGAGATAGTCGTCTTCGCTGGAGGGGGAGGTGGGATTTGAGCCCTCAAGGTCAGAGTCCAGCGAACTCCCTGATGGTGTTCGGCTCATCTTCCACATCTGGGAGGCAAAGGTGCTCCCCCAGCTGCACGGGTATCCCACAGGCTTCAGCTGGTGAATTAGCCCCATGGCCACCTGCCAGTGGCTTCTTGCAGTTCACTTGCTACCCTTTGCACTCCTCTGTTTGCTCATGGCTGTAAGCATCTGGCTGATGTATGAGGTCAAAAGATCATCCATCTTGTATCCCTGAGGAGGAAAGAAGAAGATATTACCTGCCTTCAGAGCACAGTTTAGTCTCTGGCTTGTGCCCCCTGAGCACACTGGCTACCAGTTCTTGACTTTCAAGATCTCAGGTACATTTTGACCTGTTCCTTCATTCTCCTTGGATGAAAAGACACCACCACAAGGAACACAGGCCAAACATAATTTGCAGTGTTGAGATGGAGAAACTCATGGTCCCAGGATACTGTTGAGGCTAAGGACATAAGGAGCTTTGGAAGGGGACCTGGATTTTCAAATGGCCAACAAAATACTGCATGCCACAGATTAATAACAACTAAGTCAGCATGATTTTTTATCCTTCATGCTTTGGGTTTAAGACAGTCTAGACTGTTGCTCTGACTGTTACTGGAGACAAGCTAGGCAAAGAATTTTGGTAAAAGGGCTCAAGAGCACCCCCTGAACCCACATCTGCTTTAATATGCTTTTCAGTCCAGTGACAGGCAGCAGTGCACCTCAGGCTTGCTCATAAGTTGGATAATGGACCAAGTGAGAGCCCTGATCCATTGCACAGAGCCATGAGAGATCCAGAAGAAAAAAAACATCCTGGGGGCTCTTCTAAGAGACCATTTTCAGCCCAGAGAATCTCCGAGACACAATTTTCTGGAAGCATTAAATTTTGCCTGCCAAAGTCAGGATTTGGTCTAAATGTGCCCAATAATCTTTAACGCTCCTTACCAGGGAGGTCTCACAGAGCAACTTGCTTCCTCTCACCAGGTTGCCAATGGTAATATGGAAGTACGTGTTGCCGCTGCTCCAGTTGGAGATCTTGGTGAAGGGGTGAGTGATGAGAATATCCTGGTGGGAACACAAGACTGGCACTCAACACACAAGAGTCTCAACTTTCACGATGGGGGGTGAGGAAGCCTCATGTCCTTATTCACTTTCCATCAAAGCAGACCAAGGATGTCTACTGAGATAAGACTGTATCATGGCCTCATGGGAACGGCGGTGAGAGGCAAGACTCTGGATCCTCCAGTGCTTGTGGAGGACTTCTGTTCCAGAATAACCATGTGGCTGGTGGAAGTAACTAGTGGGAACTCATTTATTCCAGCTCCTGTCCTAGTGTCTGTGAAAGGATTAAGGAAGGAGTGTGTGTATCCTTCAGCTACGGGGCCCCAACCGCTGATGCTCCAAATCCATCTCCTTGAAAAAGGTTGGGCTGGCTCTGTACATCAGTGAGTTTCTGCCTCCAGAAGCTTTTCTGGCTGTCCAGCCTTTCTAATTAGGCTTTATGAGAACTCCTGACACATGCTTTTTTGGGATGACCTCTGTGAAAGGTTGGGGAGTGGGATCAGGAGCATCTAGTGAAGACCTTAGTTTTGCTTACCTTGGTTTTGGGATCAATGAGGCTGACTCCATGTTTATTGATGGCAATGAGAAGGATTTCTGGATAATTTGGCTCTGTAGTTTGCTGTTGGAAATAAGAAGAACTGGTTAGGGGAAATGTCTTGCAAAATCAGACCCTTTCCTATTTCCTCTCTCCCTGTCTTCTCCTGCCAGCATTTGGTGGCCCATTAACTGCTATCCAATTTATCTTTTAAAAACAAAGTCCATTAAGGTATCAGCAGTAGTCAGGGCTGTTTAGTTAATTGTGCATCTCCTAGATGCATGATAACCGGTAGGTGAGTTGCTGACAGCATGAAGTTCCTTGCCATTGTCAAGGAAGAGCTGGGACAAGCTGGAAAACCCCAGATGTTTCTTTTCTCCTCCAGTTCAGCTCCTCCTCATGCCTGCTATGGACCTCCAGGCCAAGACTACACTCGTCTTTCTCCTTCTGATCTTTACATTCAGTTTTGTTCCTGCTGGTAAACCCTTCTCCCATCCCTGTGTCACGAGGACCTTCAATTTGTTCCATTGATGAGGTAGGGTACAGGAAAAGGGGGCTCAGCTCCTGTCCCTGCCACAGGTTTCTTAGTTGTCAAGTCACTGGATATAATCAGATCCCTTATGCCACCTAAGATGGACATGACAGAAAATGGAGTGCCCAAATTCAAGGAACTGATAAGTAATTTCAGCAACTAATTTCCAGCCCAGGCTCACTGTGTGGTCATTGAGAAGCGGGAGTTGCAATAAGGTGTCCAGAATACTTGGAGACACTTCACAACTACTGGACTCTATTGTTGTTGATGGAAACCTGGTGCTGTGGTGGGTGCTCTGGATTTTTTTAGAAAACCACACATTCCCCTTTGTCTTGGCAAAAGAGAGAATGGCTCTTGGCTCTTCCACAGCACAGCTACGAGTATAGACCAAATGACTGAGATATGCTCTACAACACCTCTGTCTGTGTGAAGAGGTAGGGCAGCAATAAATTAATATCTTGGCCCTTAACTGGTGGCTGATCAGAGTCTCACACTCTTCCCCTGCTTCATCAGAGCTGTCCCAGTGTAGTCCAGGCACTGGGACAACCCTGCAAATCTGGAACCTCCCTGTGATACGGGGCTCCTGACCTGGGCTCAAAGCTGCCAGAGAGCCCTCAAGAAGGGCAAGTACCTTCACTTCAAAGAATGCTGATCCAAATGTAGGCCACTTGAAGATAATCTTTAGGAAGGCAAGCTTGGCTTCTTCTCTTGTTTTGCCCGCATGCTTATTGTAGTACGCCACAATGGACTGCAACAAAGAACACAACAGAGCTGGAGGGTTTGCACTTACCTGGCAGTGGGGATGTTTGCAGGGAAGGAGCACCAGTCTTACAAGGATGGGCAGTTCTAATTTCTGCTCCAATGAACCCTTCACAAAAGCACTGGCTGGTCACTGGGGCAGGGCCTGGAACTGAGGCAGGTCTTTCTTCCTTAGGTGAGCTGTGCTGGTGACTCCATTAAAGGGATTATAAATGTTATACAGCAGAGGAGTCCGAAAGACCTTCAAACCAGAGAAGCTGATAGCTCTCTGGTTAGGCATATGGCTGAGTTCAAGTCCAGGAAACAGAAAGGACTTAAAAGACTATTTCTTGGCAGTGAGACAGATACATTATAGAATCATAGAATTGCTTAGGTTCATCTGTTCCAACCATCAACCTAACACTGACAAAAACTATCACTAAACCATATCTCTAAGCACCATGTCTACTCATCTTTTAAATACCTCCAGGGATGGTGACTCCACCACTTCCCTGGGAAGCCTGTTCCAATTTTTAATAACCCTTTCAGTGGAATTTTTTTTCCTAATATCCAATCTGAACCTCCCCTGGTGCAGCTTGGGCCATTTTCTCTTGTCCTATCACCCATGACTTGGGAGAAGAGACCAACTCCCACCTCTCTACACCCTCCTTTCAGGGCGTTGTAGAAAGTGAGAAGGTCTCCCCTCAGCCTCCTTTTCTCCAGGCTGAACAATCCCAGATCCCTCAGCTGCTCCTCACAAGACTTGTTCTCCAGACTCCTCATCAGCTTCGTTTTTTTATGGCTCTAACCTGTCTGTACCTGTGCTAAAGCTCTCCTGGCATAAAGTAGAAAGAATTACCCCTCTACTCATGAGTCTGCCTTCAACAACTGACCTTTGCATGAGCCTGTCTCCCAGCATGTGTCCACATGGGGCTGCGTCCATCGCTATGGCCACAGGCACCACAAAGAAAACCTACTGCAAGGCACTTGTGTACGAACACACATGTACAATTCCTCTTCTTGGTGATGTTGTGGAGGCTGCATCTCTGCTAAGGCTCAAGAGGGACCATGGGTCACTCATTCTGGCAGCCCCACTTCAGTGTTGAACGTCAGACAAGTCACCTGAGTCACCAGGTTCTTACGACCCAAGCTGCTGTTTTTACCCTTTTCCAGTCGTCTCAGCTCTCCTGGCATAAAGTTAAGAGAAGTACCCCTCTACTCATGAGTCTGCCTTAAACAACTGACCTTTGCATGAGCCTGTCTCCCAGCATGTGTCTGCATGGGCCGCGTCCACTGCTATGGCCACAGGTACCACAAAGAAAACCCACTGCAAGGCACTTGTGTACAAACACACATGTACAATTCCTCCTCTTGGTGATGTTGTGGAGGCTGCAGCTCTGCTAAGGCTCAAGAGGGACCATGGGTCACTCATTCTGGCAGCCCCACTTCAATGTTGAACGTCAGACAAGTCACCTGAGTCACCAGGCCGGTCTTACAGCCCAAGCTGCAGTTTTTACCCTTTTCCAGTCGTCTGGAGAGAGCTGCCGGACAAGGTCCTGAGGCACCAGCTCCTTCAGGAGCTTGGGGATGCTGGGGAAATAGGACTTGTCATCCTCAAACTTCACCCGGTAGATGAGAGCCGCCAGCTGCAGGACCTCTTCCCGTGTGCACTTGTGGTAACCACGCAGGTACTTTGGTAACTCCTGCATGGAGGAAAGAACAATTCAGAGACATACAGGATGGCCATGGACATTCCTCCTCAGATGTCAAAGGGAGTTTGTGAAGGTCTCCAGCCCCTGGTGAAGAGGCTGTGCCCTGGTTAACACCCATGGTTGTCGTGAGTGTGGTGAAGAGGCAGCTGCTCACCTGAGACCACACTAGATGTTCAAAGATCCTCTCTGGTCTAGAACAGTCTCCTGTTATGTGGAACAGGGAGGTCCCTGTGTGAGCTGCCGGACAAGGTCCTGAGGCACCAGCTCCTTCAGAAGCTTGGGGATGCTGGGGAAATAGGACTTGTCATCCTCAAACTTCACCCGGTAGATGAGAGCCGCCAGCTGCAGGACCTCTTCCCGTGTGCACTTGTGGTAACCACGCAGGTACTTTGGTAACTCCTGAATGGAGGAAAGAACGATTCAGAGACATACAGGATGACCATGGACCTTTCTCCTCAGATGTCAAATGGAGTTTGTGATGGTCTCCAGCCCCTGGTGAAGAGGCTGTGCCCTGGTTGACACCCATGGTTGTCTTGAGTGTGGTGAAGAGGCAGCTGCTCACCTGAGACCACTCTAGATGTTCAAAGATCCTCTCTGGTCTAGAACAGTCTCCTGATGAACAAGATATCAAGCTATCTTGTTCATCCTCCCTCATACCAGAAAATCTACTCCTAGTAATGGCCACTTGGAATTGAATGGGTTTTCTGCTTTCTTTTTTTTTTTTTTTTTTTTTAACTTTAAAAATGTATTCCTTCATTATTGTAAGTGTCTGAAAATGTGTCAAGTGACTAACTGCAGCATTAAGGGGTATATATTGGGATAACCACTTTATCCAGAGAAGAACACAGGGAGTGTATGTGTGTGATTTGTGAAGGTCTCCAGCCCCTGGTGAAGAGGCTGTGCCCTGGTTAACACCCATGGTTGTCGTGAGTGTGGTGAAGAGGCAGCTGCTCACCTGAGACCACACTAGATGTTCAAAGATCCTCTCTGGTCTAGAACAGTCTCCTGTTATGTGGAACAGGGAGGTCCCTGTGTTAGCTATCAAGCTATCTTGTTCATCCTCCCTCATCCCTGGAAATCTACCCCTAGTAATGGCCACTTGGAATTGAATAATGGGTTTTCTGCTTTCTTTTTTTTTTTTTTTTTTAACTTTAAAAATCTATTCCTTCATTATCATAAGTGTCTGAAAATATGTCAAGTGACTAACTGCAGCATTAAGGGGTATATATTGGGATAACCACTTTATCCAGAGAAGAACACAGGGAGTGTATGTGTGTGAGAGAGCCCTTTGGGACATGAAGAAGTCTCTTCCATTCCATAAGAAACAAGAACTGAAGAACTGTAACTTCTTTCCTGACTGCTGGGACCATCACAGCCCACCTCCATGAATGGAGGCGGCTGAAAACCCTCAGGATGCTTCTGAATTCAGCCTCCCTGCTGAGGCTTCCAGCAGAACATGCTCTCTCCTGTTTCTTGCTGCCCACCCAAGAGCAGCTGGTCCAAATCCCAGCTGAGCTGGTTACCCTGAAGGCCATGAAGGCTGCTCCTTGCCATGCAACTCAACAGGGCTCTTTGTTGTGCTCTCTTTAAGGCAAGAGTTCTTCCTATTTAATGGTCTGCAGATGGACAAAGTCTTTGGAGCCCATTCCTAATTCCTCCCAAGTCTCCGCTGCTATTGCAGGCCCCCAGAGTACCTGGTAATAGTGGAAGATGGAGTCTGCCATCGAGTCCTTTCCAGGCGTTGTGTTGGTCCACAGCTTTTTCATGAAGAACACTTGGTAGGTGAGGGAAGGCACTATACCTGTACAAGGGAAGCAGGGAGCAAATATGTAAGAGCAATGCTGTGGCCACCAGCTGGCAAGCCAGCAGTGCCCATGTGCCATCACAACCTGCAGGGACAGGGGCACTGGCAGGACCAAACCGGCTCTGATCATGTATGGAAAACCACATCTTTCCCTTTCAAAGCTTTAATAAAATTGAAAGAGTGTCTGGATTCATTTGCATGGCTTAAAATTCAATGATAATGTTCATGTCTAACGCAGGACTGAGGACTTGTGCCCTGGAGGCACCTGTGTCTTGCAGCCACTGATATATTCACAGAATCACAGAATGATTTGGGGTTGCATGGGACCTCTGGAGATCACCTAGTCCAACTAGTCCGTCTAGTCTATTCAGCAGAGCTACAGCCAGCTCTGGGGTGGATGTGGGCAGCAAGGTGAGATGAATCACATCCCTGAAACCTTCCCATGGGCCAGCCCTGGAGAGCCACCTGCTGCCAAGAGCAGGTCCTCCTCACAGGGGCAAGGCCTAACCCTGGAGCAAAGATCTTGCTGCTCCTGGAGAGACCATCTCCCAGGGGATGCCCCTAGGGCTGGTGCATACAGCACACCCACAGCAGTGTGGCCCAGCAGACGTGGCAGACTGTGTGGTCAATCCTGTTTGAAATGGCTGAAGGGCTCTAGGAGGGCTCTGTGTGACCCACAGTGGAAAAAAGTCACCATTACCATCTTTTGCAGGTCTTGCTTTCTTTATCCAGTCCGTCAGGTGTCTCACAAAGTCAAAGAAGAAATCTCCCTCGGGCACACTGATGACCTGGGGGACACAGCACATGGTTACAAAGGCTGAGCAAGTGGCAAGAGGCCACAGGCAGGGTTGACCGCTGCCCCATCTCCTGTAGTCATGGCTCATTGCTTTGTCCTGGTGACACTGATGTGTGACAAACGGCTGACATGAGGAAGGCCCTGCCAGCACTTTGCTGCAGGCTCTGTCTCCACTTTCACCCATTACTCCTTACTACAGCTTCCTGTTTCACTGGGGCAATTAATTGCCCTTCATGATGACTGTCTCCGTAGATTTCCCCTAGTTGCCTGAGGCAGCTCCAAGCTGCACGTTTTTCTTACTTAGTCCTTTCATATAAACCTGACTCAGCAACAGCCCAGGAGAGCTTTGCCCATCTGTGTTTTAAGCCTGGCTTCACCAGTGTGTACCCACCAACAGGTGGGTCACCCCATGTGCCCTGGGGCTACCCCTGTCTCTGGGTGGGTCACTCACCTTGTCAGAGATTTTGACGAAGAGGCTGAAGCCCTCAGAGGACTTCAGGAGCAGCCTGTTGGAGATGTTCTGGCAGAAGTCCTTGGCTTTTGTGCTGGACTCCACCTCAAATGCCTACAAAGAAAGGAATATCCTCACCAGTGCTATCTCAAGGTTAATTTCCACTTTATGTTCTCTTTGAGGGACTCTAGGCTCAGACACATGAAGGGATTTTGTTGCCCACCATCAATGAAATTAGTGACATTGTGGATTGTGGTTCTGGGCATAGGAAGGGATGTTCACAGGAGCTCAGTCGTGTTCTGTACCATTGTGCTTTGTGATGCTCTATCTATATCCTGTCTTGGCTTATCCAGGTCCCCCAGGTAATGCAAGAGATTTTTCTGATCTCACAGTTAGGTCTCAGAGCTATTTGTCTAGGGAGGGAAGAGAGACAGATACCTCCAGGCTTTTCCCAATCATCTCTCCACTGATGATGAGGAGGTCAGATGCCTGGCTTAGACCAAATGCCTAACTTCTTTGATAGCTTAAGAGAGGGGAGATGACTCCTGCTTTATGTGTGGATGGGATATCTAAAGAACTGTCCCACCTGCATGCAGGTCCCAGCCCCTGTTTTGCCTTTTCAGCTGTGCTCAGGATTTACATCACCTCCATTTCACTCTGCCCATTTAAAGAGGTGAATTTCATAGCAGTTTAAGGAATTTAAGTTTCTGACCACCACATGCATGTCTGTGTTATCCTGAACCACCAAACCACCATGATTCATACTCCATATCTCACGAGAGATTGGCCTGGAGCTCAGTGCTGCTGATGTTCAGCAGATCCTTGGTGCAGATGCATGTTGTACTGGGGTGATGCTCCTCTGCCAGTCCACCTGTGTGACTGCCATGACCAAAAGGATCCCAGCAAACCCATCCAAGTGCAGAAGTCCCCACTACCTCCTTCTACTGGCTCTCACACAGATACATGTGTATGAAGCAGTGCCGTGCCATGTGTCACGTAGAAAAACATACTCGAAATGATGAGAAATCCCAGCAGTTCTCTCAACTCTCCATTACAGATAAACAAGGGCACACACAACCACTGGAGAGGAATCATCCTTTTCCTTCCATGGGTGTGCACTGCTTTACACATAAACCCACCTGGAAATACAGGAATTTAGTTGTGCCCAAGGGCACAAGTGGGGAGAGAGGTGTGAGCCTCACAGGAAGACTAATTGGTAGCAAGAGACAGCAGGATCTGCAAGGACATGCATATCTGCTCTGGCAATCAATATAACTAGCTGTGTAAGATGTTTAATGAGAGGTTTTTATGTGCAGGTACAATTTCTGTGTCCTCCCAGGTCAGAAGGTATAATTTCAGCTACTTGCCAGTGCTGCCATAGTCTGCCCAGTCCCCACGGAGCCCCATCATGGTAGCCCACTGGGTAGTTGGGTGGACAATATCTGTTGGTCTAGGCTAAAATAACTGACATCTGAGGCTTGTGGCTTGTGAACCAGTAAAAGAATGGAGATGAAGCCACCTGTTTTCCTCCTTTCTGGGGTCACACTATAAAGCCTCCAGTGAACACCAGCACAGCACCCATGTCTTGAAAAAAGTGAATTGCAGTAAATCAAACCCCTGAGCTGGTCAGGGTAGACAAGGATGGGTTTTCCTTACACTGTTCTGGTCCAGAGTGTTCTTGAAAGGCTGAGCTTTTCTGAATCAGAATCAATATTAACCTCTTCTGAGATTTTAATAAGAAAATTCACAGCCATCCTAACAGAATTTCCTTCTCCCCCATTTACCTCATCAGTGTCATCAGGGAAGTAAACCTTGTGGAAAATTTGGGTGGTTTTGTGTTGAATAGCTTCCACTTCTACCAGGTGGGGTGGGTACTTCCTGGATCCGTTCCTGCAAAATAGGAGGTGGCAAGTGCCACAGCATCAAAGCAAGAATCCTTTGTTTAAATCTTCCATTTTAATACATTTTCTGAGTAACTTTGGCTAGTTTCTTAATACTAGGATTTCCCCCCCCAAGAATAAGAAAAATTGGAATGGAGAATGTGTATTTGCTTAGGCTGTAGGTGACTTCGAGGCTTGTGGCTTGTGAACTAGTAAATGAACGGAGACGAAGCCACCTGGTTTCCTCCTTTCTGGGGTCACACTATAAAGCCTCCAGTGAACACCAGCACAGCACCCATGTCTTGAAAAAAGTGAATTGCAGTAAATCTAACCCCTGAGCTGGTCAGGGTAGACAAGGATGGGTTTTTCTTACACTGTTCTGGTCCAGAGTGTTCTTGAAAGGCTGAGCTTTTCTGAATCAGAATCAATATTAACCTCTTCTGAGATTTTAATAAGAAAATTCACAGCCATCCTAACAGAATTTCCTTCTCCCCTATTTACCTCATCAGTGTCATCAGGGAAGTAAACCTTGTGGAAAATTTGGGTGGTTTTGTGTTGAATAGCTTCCACTTCTACCAGGTGGGGTGGGTACTTCCTGGATCCGTTCCTGCAAAATAGGAGGTGGCAAGTGCCACAGCATCAAAGCAAGAATCCTTTGTTTAAATCTTCCATTTTAATACATTTTCTGAGTAACTTTGGCTAGTTTCTTAATACTAGGATTTCCCCCCCCAAGAATAAGAAAAATTGGAATGGAGAATGTGTATTTGCTTAGGCTGTAGGTGACTTAAACGGAGCTATCACACCAAAGTTAACTTAATTAATCTGTATTTTCTCCCAGACAGTCTACCAGTGACATCTTCTACCTGAATTCCCTTTCTTTCAGCTTGGTTGAACGCAGAGAGAGGCTGTGAACTTTCACTGTCCACCCAGCCATGGAAATACCTCCTACTTGTATTTTCTCATGCATATTTGGATGCTGTGTCACAGTCAGGACTAGGAGGTCTTCTGGTGCCGTACCTCAGGGCTTTCTGGAGTCTCTGGATGCAATCTGCTGCCAAGGGATGATGTTTCCGGGACTGCAGGAACCTCTGGACATGGGGCAGGAGGATGTTACTTGGAGGGAAAAGGCCTGTACACAACCACAACAGCTCCCAGCCTTTCTCTTCACTGTACCTACACAAGGATATACCCAGAAGGTAAAAAATCACTCATGGCATTGACACTTCAAACACTTTTTGAGCACAGGCTGGTGCTTTTGAGTCAAGGAGAATGAATGACTCTTACTTGATGTGGTTGTCTGTGAGCTGCTTGAGGGTCTGGCAATAGATTTCATCCTTCAGGGGTTCGGCTTTCAAGGCACCTTCAAATATTTGGTCTGTCAGCTCATTGACTGAGCGGGTCCTTTTGGATGGGTAGTCACCCATATACTTCAGCACTGGTGGGAGGCAAGAGTCAAGGACTGGCTAACTGGGATGTCTGGGGAAGCCCTTCTGCTGCTGATGTGATTAAAGACATCCTACACATGACTACAGCAGTGACTTCAACATGGTGGAGTGGGCACAATGTGTGGTAAAGGTTTTAAATTGTTTTAGGAGGTGTCCAGCAAGCTCTCTCCCATCACCATGGTTGAAAGAATTGTTTTGGGGTCAGGATACGTAGACCTAAGAAAGCTGCACGTTACCTTATCACATATTTGGGTACCACTGCAAAAGACTGGTCTTGGAGCAACCTGGTCTAGTGGGAGGTGTCCGTGCCCATGGCAGGGAGGTTGGAACTCGATGATCTTTAAGGTTCCTTCCAACCTGAACCATTCTATGATTCTGTGATTTTCAGCTGGTGTCAGACACCAGTGGAGCTGCAGCAACATAAACCAAATGATGACCCTCACCATCATGCCACATTGCAACGATTCTGTGTGAAAACATGCCACTGTTTTCTGAATTAACATGTATGACACAGCAAAAGGAAAAAGATAAAATTGCAAATGTCCTCTTATTTTTTTGCCAGTTCTTTTAACTCCGCCTCCTGTTATTTGCTAGTAAGAGGAAATCAGTAGTATCAGCAATAGTGTAATACTAATCAGTAATAGGTTTATACCAACAGAACTGTTCAAACTATAAAGTTTGGATCCTAGAGCAAAGCCCCCCACCAAAAGAAATAGATTGGATCTATGTCTGCACTCAGCTCATCTCTCTTATGCTGTGCACATTCTGCCTTCCGTCACCATGGTTGAAAGAATTGTTTTGGGGTCAGGATATGTAGACCTAAGAAAGCTGCACATTACCTTATCACATATTTGGGTACCACTGCAAAAGACTGGTCTTGGAGCAACCTGGTCTAGTGGGAGATATCCGTCCCCATGGCAGGGGGGTTGGAACTTGGTGATCTTTAAGGTTCCTTCCAACCCGAACCATTCTATGATTCTGTGATTTTTGGCTGGTGTCAGACACCAGTGGAGCTGCAGCAACATAAACCAAATGATGACCCTCACCATCATGCCACATTGCAACGATTCTGTGTGAAAACATGCCACCGTTTTCTGAATTAACATGTATGACACAGCAAAAGGAAAAAGATGAAATTGCAAATGTCCTCTTATTTTTTTGCCAGTTCTTTTAACTCCACCTCCTGTTATTTGCTAGTAAGAGGAAAACAGTAGTATCAGCAATAGTGTAATATTAATCAGTAACAGGTTTATACCAACAGAACCGTTCAAACTATAAAATTTGGATCCTAGAGCAAAGCCCCCCACCAAAAGAAACAGATTGGATCTATGTCTGCACTCAGCTCATCTCTCTTATGCTGTGCACATTCTGCCAGGTAGGGGATATTCAGGCATCAAACCCTGTCCCTGAAGCCATGTGGACTGGTTTGCATCCACATTGATTAGGGCTCCAACCTTGCACGGCAGATACATTTTGGAGACACACAGCTGGAGCAAGCCAGAACAGAGCTGGTGAATTAACCACCAAGCAGCATGGACCAGCAAGACTCCATAGTCTTCATTTATTAAGAAGCAAACACCCCTCATATCTCAAGAATGCTTGAGTACAGATTTCAGGATCAGACCCATCTGCAAGTCTGTGATATGGTTGAAAAGCCCTTAAGAGGGACCACAAGCCTTTCCACAGGCTTTGCTTGGGGCCCTAAAGAGCCTGCTCATCCCTTTGCCTATCAGACCTGTTGCCCAAGGGCCCCCCCAGGCATTGGAAGGATATCAATGAAGGCCATGCAGGCTTCTTGGGAGAGCTCCTCACTGCCCAGGATCTTCTTCAGCAACGGCTGTTTGATGGGCTCACGGGTGTAACACCACAGCTTGTCCTTCCCACGGCTCTTGGTGATCATGACCCGGCTCAGGGTGTGCTTGGGAGGTGGCCTGATGGCAAAGGCAAAGCAAGAGGAAAGGTGGAGAGGTTAGAAGGATAAAAGGGACAGCTTGCGGCCAATGTTTCACTTAGGAAGGTTGCTCACAATACCTGGCTAATGAACTCTTACACTAAATGAGACTTCACAGTTAGGGACAGCTTGCAGCCAATGTTTCACCTAGGAGGGTTGCTCACAACACCTGGCTAATGAACTCTTACACTAAATGGGACTTCACTGTTTAGCAAGTATCCAGCTCCAGTTCTGCCCAAAGATAACCATAGGGACAGCTTGCGGCCAATGTTTCACTTAGGAAGGTTGCTCACAATACCTGGCTAATGAACTCTTACACTAAATGAGACTTCACAGTTTAGCAAGTGTCCAGCTCCAGTTCTGCCCAAAGATAACCATTCGTACTTTCCTAGGGCTCAGAAAAGTCCCTGTACCCAAGTACTGACACCAAAACAACCTTCCCTTCCCCAAACAGCTTCAAACCACAAGAGGAAGGATGATGGCGATGGATAACCAGGGCACAATCAGGCACATGTGAGGGGATATTCGGAGTCTTTTCCAGTAGCAAAAAATTCCCTGATTCCCAAGCTACCTGGAGATTAATTCCTACTCAAATGATTTTTGAAGATGGTTTAAAAAATCACCTAAAATAATCATAGGAAAATTCCTCCAAGGTGTACGGCTTCACTCTCTCTTCACTGTCTGAAATTGCCAGCTGAGAGGTTCTGATAACATCTTGTCGTTGATCAGGGGTCATGGTGACCAGTGCCTGTGGGATGAAAACGCCTCTGTCACCCAGTATATTTGGTATAATATATATCTGATGCATTAAGAGAGAGGAAGCAGATACAAAATGTAAAGAAGGACAATGAGTGAGTAAGAATAACCCATTAATTCTAGTTAGTAGTCAGCAAGAGCTGTGTGTTGTCATTTCTCTGTGCCATTCTCAGTCACTAATGCATGGAATAACATACGTTTGCATAGTAGGGGTCATTTCCTAATGAAGATAATCTGCTTTGGATCCCACAGCTTCATACAGGAATGTAGTGGTTCCCTCCAACCCCAAATAAACCTTCAAGTAACCAGGCCAGCTGGAGGGACGTAGCGGGATTCATGGATATTCCAAGTCACAAGTTTGTGGTGTTCGAAGTGACAAGACCAGAAGAAAGGCTGAGATCACTTCAGCCTTGAACAACCTGTCAGCTCTCTCAACCACTTTGGTTTCCCTCTTATCATCAGGGAGAGTGCTGCTCTGTAAGACAGCTTACCACGATCTCCAGTGGAGGCATGGTGACTGTAGGCAAGACGTAGACAGAATCTGTTGGGAAATCCCCTCTCTGCTTAGTCCGTTCATTGAATCCGTTAGCCCACCCTGAGTTCATCACATGTTCTCCTGTGTCCTGGTCCAGAACTATGAGGTCTCCTTTGAGGAAGCTGAGGAACCCAGATTCTTCTCCCACTGTAAGAAAAACAACCGTTAGTTTGACTGTTTTTTCTCCAAATCCCTTGGGAGTATTTATAAATAGATCCCTTGGATCTATTTATATATTTACCACTGGGCTGGGCCATTTACTTACCAGGGTTTGGGTTGTCTTGGAGAGTGACCACATACTTGGATCTTTTCCTTAGTCCTTCAAGGAAGGTCACCACCAGGTCCCGGATATCCTCTGCATTGTTGGAGGTGAAAGTGTATTCATCACCTTTAATGGTGGCCAAGGTGAAACTCTGCCCTTGCAGCTTTCCCCCTCTGGGATACATTTTTACAGGAGACATAAACAGGAAAGATAATGGCATCAAGAGGCAAAGCCTGGAAAAAAGACTGGTTTAGGATGAGGTCACCAACTAAGTCTATTCCTCCTTACCTGCTGCTTGATACAGCTGTGATCTCTGGGAAGGAGAGCTCTAGGAGAACCTGCTCCTGTTCATCCACAAAGTACACCCCTGTCCAGTTGACAGCTACAATCACATCATTTTTAGGCAGGCTTGGCCCTGGGTTGAAGACAAGATGTGCCATCAGTTCATGAAGGGTCTTAGGACATAGGAGACGTGCGTTTCAAAGGAGGATGCAATGATCAAAAATACTCAGTTTTAGTAAAAGAAATGGTGGCAGACTCACAGCTTGAGCCATTGCTAATTAGCACCAAAAAGTAATGTATCTAGAAGAAGATCAGCTAGATGGTCCACGGAGTCTTCTTGTCTGTGGAGTCCCTATCTCTCCTTCCTTTTGCTTTGGAGCATCCTGTGCTGCGGTGATGTGCTCTACTGACTCACCTGAGAATTTGAAGGCTTCGTAAAACCGAGAGAACAGCAAAGGCCACTTGAAACGTGCAAAATCCACCACCTCTTCCTTGACTTTTTTTGGATCTGTCCTCTTCTGAGTATAAATTCCCTACAGATAAAGCAAATTACAACCAACATGAAACACAAACCCAGTTACAGCCAGGAAGTGAACAAACAAAAACAATTCATGTCAGCTAAAGATCTTGGAACTAATATTAATTTAGATATCAATGAAGTTAAGGGCTAAAGTCCTATAGAAAAAAGTGATAGGTTGGACAAAGTCCTGGCAAAATTTTTGGTTCCCACTTCAGGGAATAATTCAACTCTGAGAAGGCTGGGCAAACCACCTAGAGTGACCAGACTGGGTGGGAATCATCTCAGCTAACTTTGTGTTTCCCGAAGGTAGGTGTCTGCCTTTCAGCCTGACAGTCCTTTAGCTGGAAACAGATACTCAATAGCCCTTAAGCACAGGCATCTAGATTTATTTAGGGTACCCTCAGATACCTGGGACTTCTGTATGTAGCTGACAGGCTGATGGAGGACCTGCAAGATCCAAGTGAATTGCTTTCCTAGTTCTCCACTGACAGTAATGGGAGGTGAGACTCTTAATACACATGGAGATGCTTACATTTTAGGGGTCTTAATGTGAAGATTAAGACCCCTAAAATGAATACCAATGGTAAATGAATGCTAAATGACCCCTGTTAAATTAATACCAGTTCTCATACCTGGATGACCAACCATCATGACCGGTCATGAGTTATGGGTGTGTAGTTACGAGTTATGGAATGTGCTGCTCTGGGAAAGGTGTCACAAAGGTTCTTATGAAAATCAGGGAGGTTTTATGCAACACCTGGCAAAATAAGGTCTTGATATTGGCTGGAAACATGAGCCATAATACAACCAGTAACATCACAACCCTGTATAACAGTAAGGAGACCCCAGAGATGGCATTTTGCTTCTCACAGTGAACCTCTGCAGGTTGCCTTCTGTCAGAGCTTGTCTTAAAACCAGGGGTAAAGCTGGTAACAGATAGTACAAAACCTGCCCTTTCTCTTTGATTTAGTTTCAGGCCAGGCTAAGAGATGAGCTATGATGTCTAACACGTTTAAAAGGCACAAGAAGCTACTGAAGCATGCCTTGGTCCTGCCAGGTGATCTATTGTCCCCACCTTTTTATGTGCAGCTATGTTTAAAAGGCACATGAAGCTACTGAAGCATGCCTTGGTCCTGCCAGGTGATCTATTGTCCCTACCTTTTTATGTGCAGCTATAATGAGCTGAGCCCATTTTTCCACTGTTTTCGAAGCTGTGATCTCTCTGTCTGGGATGTAGGATGGAATTAGATTTAGCAGCCTTTCCAGTACCATCTCTGACCCATAGTCCACGTAGTACTGCTGGGAAGCCAGTTCGGCCAGATCTTCTTCCTGCGGGAGCCAAACAAGTCAACTTAAAGCTGTTACCAGGCCATTATCCCCAAATCCATCCTCCATCACTCAAGGAGCTCTTTGTGGGGGCTGGATGTATTGCTGCTTCAGAATGGCATGGGGATGCTTCTTTTCAGCAGAACTTCACCAGTGCTTTTTGCACATCCGAAGTTCAAGAGACTGACCACTAAAAGGTAGGATTAAGGCTTAAAATCAAAAGAATGCCTGCATCAAAAGAAGCATAACCAGCAGGTCAAGGGAGGTGATTCTGCCTCTCTGTTCTGCTTGGGTGAGGCCCCCCTGCAGTACTGTGTCCATGGGAGAATGGGTGAGCCCCCCTGCAGTACTGTGTCCATGGGAGAATGGACGAGGTGTTGGGGAAGAGAGTTCTCTTCAATTTGACACCTGGATGACTCCAAACACAAGCAAAACAGAATGTGATGGACATTGTCAGAGATTTTGACATCTCCTGAGGTGCTCATTCCAGTGACCCTGGGATAATTCTATAAGCTCCCAGAGACTCTGGAGGCATAGGCTTCTACTGCCAATGTCCCTTCAGCATATGGCTGGGTATCTTGAAAAGCATCTCTCCTGTCTAAGGCTTAGCAGAATGCACCAAACAGGATCCTGCTGTGTACTCCTGATCTGGTGATCTAGATGCAGGGTGCTCGTGGTTCTCCAAACTGATGGATGAAGTGGCTGTTCACTCTCACATCCAAAATTCACTAACAGAGAGTGCTCATGCAGTGCATGGGAGTGTCCAGTCTCTCCCCAACCAAGAGGATCTGATTCCTGTAGCTCCTGTCTCCCAGGTGAATACCATAGTCCCCAAGATAGCAGGTGTTCAGGGTGGAAGACTTCTCCTGCCCTTTGATGAAACCTGGTGAGACCAATGGTTGTTGAGAACACCTACCTTATCACACCGGTACTCCCCAAACTTCACCCCTCGCACAATCTGTTGGTAAATGAGATTGGTGGCCACATTGTCCTCGTTCGGGTTGTGCCAAGGAGTGAAGATCTCCTTCCTGAAGAAGAGCCTCCAAGGGGCGTTGCGCTCCTGTGCTCCCTGCTCTTTGGCGTACTGCTCACACTGGGACACAGCGTCCATCACATGGTCATTGCCGCTCCCCAGCGAGGAGACCTAGTCAGAACAGAGAGAAATGTAGCATTCACCCTACTAAATGCTGGCCTCTCTAGGGAGAGGTATCTGTCTCTGAGTCACTCATCCAGGTTTCCTTTCTAATCCAAATAAATCAAAGTATCTACCTCTACCAGCCAGCCAAGATTGAATAGATCTACAGCATCGCTGGGTGAGCTATTTTGTTTTGAGCTCCAGTTTCCCATCCAGAATGAAAAGAGAGCATCAACATGAATTAACAAAGGCAACGGTCCCATTATAAAATATTGTTATTTCATACTGTGCTTTGAAATACTTAATACATAAGTACATAAATACATAAATACTTAAAGGGAGGGTGTCAAGAGGATGGGGCCAGTCTTTTTTCGGTGGTGCTCAGGGATAGGACAAGAAGAAATGGACACAAACTTGAATATAAGAAGTTCCACCTAAAAACGAGGATAAACTTTTTTTACGTTGAGGGTGGCAGAGCCCTGGAACAGGCTGCCCAGGGAAGTGGTGGAGTATCCTTCTCTGGAGACCTTCAAAACCCACCTGGACAAGTTCCTGTGCAACCTGGTCTGGGTGGACCTGCTTTGGCAGGAGGGGTGGACTAGTTGATCTCCAGATGTCCCTTTCAACCCCATGGGATTCTGTGATTGGGAAATACAAAATTTCATTCCTCCCACCACTGGTCCTAGCCCATTTGGGACATTAGTCCTCTTGCAGTGCCCTGCCTTGGCAGCATGAAGGGGATGGGTTGTGTCCATAAATATGGAAATTTCTGGAAAAAATGTATGATTTTATGTTAAATAAATTGGGTTAAATGCCAGTGCAGGCATGGCAGTTCAGATTTTAGCTCATTTTGGAAGTCTAATTTCAACCATCACCTTTCCAATTAAGTGTAGTTCCTCCCTTACATAAAAATCAAGGCTGATTTTTTTTTTTACTGGAAGTTCAACTCCAAGTAGTTTGACTGAAAGTAAGAGCGTATCATCACAGAATAATGTGGGTGGAAAGCCTCTTCTGGAGGTTTCTGCTCGCTGGTCAGAGCAGGTCCACTTTGATCAGGTTGCTCTGTGCCTTCTGCTGTTAAATTCTGAATATCTCCAATATCCAGAGATTTCTTAATGTGTCTGCAACCCTGCACCAGCGTTTGACTACTCTTATTGTGAAAATCATGCTGGCACCTGCACTGTAGAAATGTTCCTTCCTGACTTTGAAGCTGAATGTTTGCTCAGAGCACAGGCTCCTTCTGCCCTCTGGAAGATAAGTGACAGCAAGGAGAACCTCCCTCTTCTTTTATAGGGTTAGTCAGGAACATAATTTAAGACATACCTTGTCAAAAAGTGCGATGTAAAGTGAAAAGCCAAATCGGTCCTTCAGGCTGATTTTGTCGGCCAAAGAGTTACAGAGCTCTTTAGCGGTTGTTGCAGAGTCGGTCAAATGGACGAGGTGTTGGGGAAGAGAGTTCTCTTCAATTTGACACCTGGATGACTCCAAACACAAGCAAAACAGAATGTGATGGACATTGTCAGAGATTTTGACATCTCCTGAGGTGCTCATTCCAGTGACCCTGGGATAATTCTATAAGCTCCCAGAGACTCTGGAGGCATAGGCTTCTACTGCCAATGTCCCTTCAGCATATGGCTGGGTATCTTGAAAAGCATCTCTCCTGTCTAAGGCTTAGCAGAATGCACCAAACAGGATCCTGCTGTGTACTCCTGATCTGGTGATCTAGATGCAGGGTGCTCGTGGTTCTCCAAACTGATGGATGAAGTGGCTGTTCACTCTCACATCCAAAATTCACTAACAGAGAGTGCTCATGCAGTGCATGGGAGTGTCCAGTCTCTCCCCAACCAAGAGGATCTGATTCCTGTAGCTCCTGTCTCCCAGGTGAATACCATAGTCCCCAAGATAGCAGGTGTTCAGGGTGGAAGACTTCTCCTGCCCTTTGATGAAACCTGGTGAGACCAATGGTTGTTGAGAACACCTACCTTATCACACCGGTACTCCCCAAACTTCACCCCTCGCACAATCTGTTGGTAAATGAGATTGGTGGCCACATTGTCCTCGTTCGGGTTGTGCCAAGGAGTGAAGATCTCCTTCCTGAAGAAGAGCCTCCAAGGGGCGTTGCGCTCCTGTGCTCCCTGCTCTTTGGCGTACTGCTCACACTGGGACACAGCGTCCATCACATGGTCATTGCCGCTCCCCAGCGAGGAGACCTAGTCAGAACAGAGAGAAATGTAGCATTCACCCTACTAAATGCTGGCCTCTCTAGGGAGAGGTATCTGTCTCTGAGTCACTCATCCAGGTTTCCTTTCTAATCCAAATAAATCAAAGTATCTACCTCTACCAGCCAGCCAAGATTCAATAGATCTACGGCATCGCTGGGTGAGCTATTTTGCTTTGAGCCCATTTCCCATCCAGAATGAAAAGAGAGCATCAACATGAATTAACAAAGGCTACGGTCCCGTTATAAAATATTGTTATTTCATACTGTGCTTTGAAATACTTAATACATAAGTACATAAATACTTAAAGGGAGGGCATCAGGAGGATGGGGCCAGTCTTTCTTCAGTGGTGCTCAGGGATAGGACAAGAGGAAATGGACACAAACTTGAATATAAGAAGTTCCACCTAAAAATGAGGATAAACTTTTTTACTTTGAAGGTGGCAGAGCCCTGGAACAGCCCAGGGAGGTGGTGGAGTCTCCTTCTCTGGAGACCTTCAAAACCTGCCTGGAAAAGTTCCTGTGCAACCTGCCCTGGCTGGACCTTCTTTGGCAGGGGGTTAGACTAGATGATCTCCAGGGGTCCCTTCCAACCCCATGGGATTCTGCGATTGGGAAATACAAAATTTCATTCCTCCCACCACTGGTCCTAGCCCATTTGGGACATTACTCCTCTTGCAGTGCCCTGCCTTGGCATCATGAAGGGGGTGAGTTGTGTCCATAAATATGGACATTTCTGAAAAAAATCTATGCTTTTATGTTAAATAAATTGGGTTAAATGACAATGCAAGTATGGCAGTTCAGATTTTAGCTCGTTTTGGAAGTTTAATTTCAAACATCACCTTTCCAATTAAGTGTAGTTCCTCCGTTGTGTCCATAAATATGGAAATTTCTGGAAAAAATGTATGATTTTATGTTAAATAAATTGGGTTAAATGCCAGTGCAGGCATGGCAGTTCAGATTTTAGCTCATTTTGGAAGTCTAATTTCAACCATCACCTTTCCAATTAAGTGTAGTTCCTCCCTTACATAAAAATCAAGGCTGATTTTTTTTTTTACTGGAAGTTCAACTCCAAGTAGTTTGACTGAAAGTAAGAGCGTATCATCACAGAATAATGTGGGTGGAAAGCCTCTTCTGGAGGTTTCTGCTCGCTGGTCAGAGCAGGTCCACTTTGATCAGGTTGCTCTGTGCCTTCTGCTGTTAAATTCTGAATATCTCCAATATCCAGAGATTTCTTAATGTGTCTGCAACCCTGCACCAGCGTTTGACTACTCTTATTGTGAAAATCATGCTGGCACCTGCACTGTAGAAATGTTCCTTCCTGACTTTGAAGCTGAATGTTTGCTCAGAGCACAGGCTCCTTCTGCCCTCTGGAAGATAAGTGACAGCAAGGAGAACCTCCCTCTTCTTTTATAGGGTTAGTCAGGAACATAATTTAAGACATACCTTGTCAAAAAGTGCGATGTAAAGTGAAAAGCCAAATCGGTCCTTCAGGCTGATTTTGTCGGCCAAAGAGTTACAGAGCTCTTTAGCGGTTGTTGCAGAGTCGGTCAATAGGGTTTTTGTTGTCCCATCCATAAATGTGACGGGCAGCATGATTGGTTTCTTGGATTTGGTTGCCTAATGGATTAAAGTCAAACATTATAAAGGCAAATGTATTCCAATCCCCATGAGACTCTTTACCTACATACTCTTCCACCCAACTATGGCAACCGTTTTCAAATTCCCCATTCCACTGACTGGTTGCTTTTCAATGCTACCATAACAGACTTCTCAACAGGATAATATTTGATCAGCCACTGAAAGCACATGGAAGTCCCAGATTTTTTATTTAATACATACAGTCATCAAAGTGTCTAATCCAGTAAATCCAAGCATTCCCAGGAACGCTCCTGGGCGCTGGAGCACAGCTGTCTACACTAGTAAACCAGCATAGAAAATGAGCAATTATGGCACAAACTGTGCCTGTTCTGGATATGGCTGTCCCTGAACAAGTGCCTGGGACCATTCCCAGTAGTCAGTTTGCCTGCAGGCACCTTCATCTAGAAAACATTTTCCTAGCTTACCCACATGGGGACTTGCTCTGTGCCAGCTGGCCTCAATGCCCGAGAGCACTTTTGAACACATTTAATTTACAAGTATTGATGTAGCCAAAGGGATTGATCTTCAGCATACTCTGGAGCAAAGCCAGGATGCATGGGGAATGCAATAGCTTGGAAATACCCCAAAATTCTTGAGAGAAATAGGCATTTTTTCCCGCGACTTTCTGTCCTGCCAGAGATGTGGTTCCTGTGATGGGGAAAGGCTCAAACCCTGAGCCCCAGCTGCCTGGGGAGGGGATGGAGGGGCTCATACCTGCAGCTCCAGCCAGCTGGGTGGCTGCGTCCTTGTCCCGTTGACAAACGTCCGCCTCAGCCTCTCCTCGCAATAGGGAGCATAACCTGGGGGGCCTCCATTGATGAAGTTCCTTAAATACTGTTGGCAGCAGGGAAGACATAGGTTAGACCATCGGCTCCAGAGGCCAAGAATTTGCAGAGTTTAAAAACCAATGATTTATTGGAGAAAAGCCCTCTGGGATTGCCAACGGCAGTGATACCACTCAGGCTCAGGAAGTTCTGACACCACGTTGCTGGAAGCTGAGAGTAGGACAGTCTGCTCTCTTGCCTTGTTCTTATACTCTGCATTTCTGGCCTTGGTGGAGATAAGATACCAGCCTAGAAAGAGCTTGGATCGAAGCTAGTATTGAGGCTTTTCTGTTCCTGCTATTGCTGCCACTGATTTCTATATCTGTATTTAAAGACATATTACAAAATGTTATTGAGTGTTGGCCAAAAAAATGGTAGCGAATGAAAAAGACCTGTAAGCAATGAACCAGGGGAATCGTAAGCAAATGACACTCAGAGAAGCCCGACTCCTGTAAAGAGGAGACAAGTATCTGAAGTCAGATCGTGTGAATATCTCCTTCCATCTCCAACAGCCCCTTTTGCCCAAGGATTGATCTACTGCCCAGGATGAATAAGGGCAGAATTAGCATAACCCTTCTCCAAAGCTATTGGGAATACTGCGACCAGCATGGACCGTAACTTTGGATGGGGGACTGAGTCTTCAGAGCTACCCATAAATTATTTCTGAGAAGTGCTTCACTCATCTAAAATAATCTTCCGCTATTAAAGATTTAAACCCGCACAACCTCCCGTGGCGTACTTCCTCAGATCTCATTTCCAGACATAATTTAATTTTCTGCCCCTTTGCCAGTGATTTATCTGCTTTATTAGATTTCATACTTTCAAGGCCTAGGGACAAAGCAGGGATTTCTATTCTTGGCTTCAGCTCTTTCAGTGCTGAGGACCGAGTTCCTGATCTGATATCTATGGAAATTAATGGAACATCATCTTTATCTTCAGCAGGATTGGGAGCAGGTCCAAGCTTCAGTATTCAAAGATCTGAGAGGGACAAAGGAGGTTTTGTCGTGTCATGACAAATCAAAGACAGTGCTGATTCTTTTGCCCTATTCCAGCCAATCTTGTGGGCATAGAATCACAGAGTCATGGAATTATAGAATGGTGAGAGTTGGAAGGGACCTTAAAGATCATCGAGTTCCAACCCTCCTGCCAAGGGCAGGGACACCACCCACTAGACCAGGTTGCTCAAATCCCCATCCAGCCTGGCCTTGGCATGGGATTAACCTGAGCAATTCATTGGTGTTAGTCAGACCTAGGTGTGTAACTCACTTGGAAGGCAGGCTGTTCAAATTTAGGCAACAAAACATAGATTTTGCCCAGAAAAAAAAAAGAAAAAAAAAGAAAATCTTTAAGAACAACCTGATTTTCAAGAGTGTTAGCCTCTTAGCATCTCCCACTGACTTCAGTCCTGCTGATCCACAGGGCTTCTGAAGATACATTACAAGTCATCTCTCATATGGCTATTTAGGGCTGGATGTTTTCAGTGTGACACATGGTTGGGCAAGTTGCAGTATGCAGAAAGCAATTATAAGCAAACATACTTAGAGGTAAATTAAACCCTTCTCTTTCTATGGACAATTTTTTATATTAAGTTAGATTTATAATTAGCTCTGTAGTATTATTCCTTGCAAATTTTGTTAGAGTACATGGCTCAGGTCATGCTGTCAAAGCCAGTAAATGCTTGAATGAATGCAAAGACCGTTGTACGTGAGAAATAGGGGAGAAATGTGGGTCACTTAATCACATCACACATCTAAATGCAGGAAGCATCATCTGAATTCATAGAAACACAGAATCATAGAATAGTTTGGGTTGGAAGGGACCATAAAAGGCCACCTAGTCCAACCCCTCTGCAATGATCTTCAGCTAGATCAGGTTGGTCAGAGCCCTCAAGCTCAACCTGACCTTGAATGTTTCCAGGGATGGGGCATTTACCATCTACTGGGTAATCTGGGCCAGTGTTTCACCACCCTCAGCATAAAAAATTTCTTCCTTACATCTAGTCTAAATCTTCCCCTTTGTAGTTCAAAGCCATTACCCCTTGTCCTATCGCAACAGGGCCTGCTAAAAAGTTTGTCCCCATCCTTCTTGTAGCCCCTTTAGGGACTGGAAGGGGCTCTAAGGTCTCCCCGGAGCTTTCTCTTCTCCAGGCTGTACATCCCCAACTCTCTCAGCCTGTCCTCACAGCAGAAGGGCCTCAGCCCTCTGATCACCTTTTGGCCTCCTGTGGACCCGCTTCAACAGGTCCATGTCTTTCCTGTGCTGGGCTCCCCAGAGCTGGATGCAGCACTGCAGGTGAGTTGATTGTCTACCCTCCCTTTAGAGCCACAGGAAAGAGAGACATTTCTCAGGAGCGACTCATCTGATCCACTTTAGATGTTGAGCTTGGGATCATGAACGCTTTTCTTTCTGATTAGGAACTTTATTTCATTGTCATTTCTGGCAAAGAAAGACCAAGATTCCCTCTCCTGTGAAGCCCAAGAGAAAAGCTGGTCCGATGGATGGAAAAGAAAATGTATTGTCGGAGAATTCATGAGACAAGTATCATCTATAACTTACCTTCACAAACTTCTCAGAAGGAGCAAAACATCCCACGCAGAGGGACATCAGGATCCAGCCCCTGGCGTGGCTGCTTTTGGATGGGTTCTGGGTCAGCTGCTTGCAGATTTGACAGTAGATTTCATCTCTGCAATAGGAATGAAAAAATCCCAAAACATTAGATTTAACAAGGTGGTGTTTTTCAACATGGAGCCATATCCCATCTGCCTGTGATTGATAGTTAAAAGTTCATTTTTTTAATCGCAAGGTTATTAATTGAACTGCCCTAATAATTTTCACCCTGATCATTGCACTGTCTCTAAAATGCCATCCATCACCAGTCCTGCAACGTCTTCCCTGTGCTTCAGCTGAGATTCCCCACAGCTGATTGACACTGCTTAGAGAAAGAGGGAAATAAAGGGAAGTCTCAAGGTCAGGCAGTTGAATGTCACCTCTAGATGACGGAATTTACCCTGCTTTCTCACAAAGATTTCCCAGTGATACCAAGAGAGTCTCCTAAACTAACTTTCATAGAGGGCCATCAGCTGGGAGTCTCCATTTACTGGCTGCTCCTCTTGAGACACTTGCACTTGATTTCTGGAAGTGTTGGGAACTATCAGCTCCAACAGAGGTCAAAGTTTGTCCAACTCTTTTGTCCAAACAGGCACGTACATTGATGGGTATCTCAATTTGGGATTTAAAGTCCACTTTTGACTTCAACCTTAGTTCTCTACATGCAAAATGAGGGATAACAGTACTTTCTCATCTACATGGGAGGCAACAGAAATGTTAGCCAGCCTGCTCCACTGACAAAGTTCATGGGAACACCCCAGAGGACACTACCAGGTCTCCCTTCAGAGCACACCTTGTGCAGAAAAGTAATGCTAAGGGTTTCATGGTGAACTGGGAGGAGAAAACAAAAATGAGAGAAGCTGGTCATCAGGTGAGGATGCTCACCCTGTTCCTGGAGTGAGCAGAGAGGTGGGAGCGAAAAGTGCATGAGACCACATAAACAAGGACTGTACTATAACATACACACATAAACGGGCTAAACCAAAGATGTGCAGTTTGCCTTAATTTGGCACTTTACAATTTTTTAATGTTTAATTTAGCAAATGAAATGAGGTTTTTTTTTCATTAGTATACCATTAAAAATAGTCACACAAACAAAGAAATCTAAATGGTCAAACAGAAAACAAAAGGTAGAGGCCAACAGGAGCGAGTGTTCAAAAAAACCCAATCCAGTAGCCAGTAGCACTTTCAGAAGCATTTGAGTCCCTCTGTGTGGTCAGACCTGATATGGAGAGTAAGGAACATGTCCCAGCCCACATTATACAACACAACCAGAAAAATGATATAACAAGAGCTTTGTAAAGCTATACAAACAGTAGCAAAATCATTTGATTAGCTCAAGAATAGCTCAAAGAAGAAGGAATGAAAAGAATGGCACGTTCATGCCTTTGTCTTGATTTCTAACCTTAAGGCTGGCCTGAGGATGCCATTACCAATAATGAAATGGAGCTTCTCCAGGTTGGAGGTGGGTCGATCTTCGAGCATGCTATTACCCTGGAGCGTGGACTCACCATCATGAAGTCTCTTTGTCACCTGCCAACCAGACACATTGCTCTCTTTCAGTACAGCCAGTCACTATGTCCCCCTCCCACCCTCCCTCCACCATCCCAAATGTGTAGTGGTCCCCCAGAAGGACTCTTCCACCAGCCAGAAGGGGTCTCAGAGATTCTTCAATCTATGACCTTAACAGCAATGGGAGGGGTTGAGTTTGTTGGCTTTAATCACATATGGTGAAGCTGAAAATGGTCCTATCTAGTCACACTCCCATCTGCTTGGTCTTTGCCTAGGGTTTCTACAATGACAACCTTGCATCCCAGCTCTGAGTTGGTCCTGCAGCTGGGAGAGGGCCACCAAGGATCTTTGGAATAACCCTTGGCTTATTGCCAAGGAGGACTTGTCCCTTTAATTCAGTCATATTAAAAAAAAAAATGAATCATTAAAACACTGGCTAAATGGACCCGCTCCCCTTGCTAATGATGCAGCCAAAAGCGCATAAGCATGGTGCTGTTTGTGAAAACAGGGATGGTATTCATCTGCCTACCAGCTGTCTGTCTCGGATAGTAAACCCAGTCTCCATTCTCCACTGGAGAAAGACAGGCATTTCTAGAGTGCCTTCAGAACCACATTAGGGTAAGCTGGGTTGGATCCTACTTCTCCCCACTGTCCCTGAAGGGAGGGAGGGTGACTATCTCAGAGAGCAACTTTCACACTCTCAAGCAGCTACAGCCAGGTGAGATGTTCCCCGCTCTGGAAGTGGACAAGGTGGTGTGTAAAAGAAGGCTGAATCCATGTCCTTGCATTGCTTTCATCCACCCCCTCCCCACAATGAAAAATAATAAAAAAAAATATTTGGCTCCTCTCTTTTTTGGGATGGGATTTTCCAAAGCTCTCAGCTTAGGCTAACTGCTCCCATGGAGCATTTTACCCCTGGCACTGGAGAAGAGCAGAGGATGGGTGAGTGCTTTTGGAGCCCCCCAGCTCTGCTACCTACGCCATGGTGGAGGGCAGGAAACTAAAAGCAGGGACAACATTCAGACCATCAGAAAGTGGTGGGAGGTATCGGCAGCTGGATGGAGGGCTGTGAAAGAGGGAAGGGAAGGTGCTGGATGGATGGAGAACGGGAGCCGAGGGGAGGCCGGCGCGAGGTGCAGAATGACTCAAGGAGACACGGGAAGCCAACCTTTCCCCTTAAACACTCCTTAAATCTTTCAGGCAGAGAGACAGGTAGCGCCAAACCCAGAGGAGGGCTGGTTCTATGTTGTCTAGGGAAAAGCAGAAGAGAGTCAGAGAGGGCTGCAGACAATCCAACGGCACTTGTGCTGCCAGGCGGCCAAGCGTCTCCTCTCACCTCCTCCGTCAGTTTGGATTTCTTCTTGAGTGTTAAGGAGACCAGTTTGTGCCGCACACTGTTCTTCTTGTGCCCATCAATGTGAGTACTCTGCAAAGCAAGAGGCGTGGAGTGCAATGTGGTGAGACAGAGCCCTGATGAGTACGTGCTCACCCTGCCTCCCCTGGGCTTCCATGAAGGGACATTAATCCTGATATTTCAAAGGCTGGTGGGAACAACAAGTGTGGACCCATATTGCCTTGCCCCCTGATAGCCCAGACCTGACTCTGCATTCTGTAGATCCTTTCTAATCAGTGAGCCTCCCCCAGATCAAAACTGCATATTGGGGATGTCTGAAATAAAAGTTATGTTGAACAATGCTCCTAAAAATTTGCTTTACCTTTTGGTCAGCCCTGAAGTGACCGGGCAGTTGGACTAAATGGTAGTTGTAGGTCCCTTCCAATGAAAATATTCTATTCTGTTCTATTCTATCCTATTCTATTCCATTCCATTCCATTCTATCCTATCCCATTCCATTCCATTCCTAGAGAATAAGTGGCTGATTTAACTTATGTCCACCCAGTTCTGCTGTATCCCATTCAGGCTTGCTCCTGAATCGCAAACGAGATGAGCAAGACCATGCTCTAAGATGAGCCTTCCACACAGCATTTTTGTGAGCTGGAAGTCATCTCACCAAGGATTCATGGACAGGTAGTTGCTCATTGTGGTTTCATCGCTGTTAACCGGCTCTGTGCTCTATCAGGTTTCCCAGAAGAATAAATTTGATGCGGGACAGCCCCAGGCACTGACTACATATCATCAAGTTACTGTTGGCTTTCTGCTTTTATACCAACTTTATGCCACCTGTGGGATTAAGATGGCATGGATAATCACTTCACTTTTTGAAGGGCTTTAAACACTTCAATCGCTTTAAACGCATTTAAACAGCTTTGAAAAGACTGTGATTTTACACCAAATCAACACTTCAAGTCCTGCAGCTGTGATGATTTATATCCATTATAAAGCCACATTGGTGCTGAAAACCTGGATTTACGTATCATCATGCTCAGGATCCACTCAGACATCTCTCTGCACCGTTGTGCACTCTGCAGTGCAGATGGAACCGCAAAAACCACAGCTTAAATTTTGCTCCTCTGCTGTACTGCCTCATGTCTCAGTTGGCCAAAATGTGCCTTTTTGTAAGAAACAAGTAAGAAATGATGGGTAGACGGAATGAAAAGTGATTCTTGGTGCATATTTTTGTGGAATTATAATCCAGATGAGGCTACTCGCCTTCTCAGGTAATTCATTGAAAGTTTTGAATGATATCACCATGTCTGAAAACTAGGAGATTTGTTAATTTACATTGGCAAATGCCGCAGGGGCTTGTCAAGATGACACTATAGAAAAATGCTTGCAAATGCAACACTCCCATCTAGAAAACCTCAATACCAGGTAATATCTTGCCCTGTTGAATAAAGCCATCGCCAAAGATGAAAACATATCAACGATTTATCCAGAACAATGTCTTATCTGGGAGGGGTCCTAAGCCGAAGTCCTCCAGGGACATCCCAGAATGCATTGAGGATGCAGCAGGATTTTTTTTTTGGTTTTTTTTTTTTTTTTGGATTTCCACAGCTTAATCTCCTGGTATGTCTTTACATCCTGCTCCAAGATTAAGGGTAGATTTTTAATTTAGTCTCTTCTCACCCAGGGCAGATCAAAAAGAAATCCCCAAACGAGAGACTGGTGACACAGGACATTGCACTCCCCCCATGTATTTCTGCCCTACAAGAAGGAGAAGAGAGATCCAAGCCCCACGGGAGACATCAGGGCACTTCCCTTACTGTATTGCTGGGGGACATTCAGTTATAGCATCATAGAATCATAGAATCATTCAGGTTGGAAGAGACCCTTGGGATCATCGAGTCCAACCATCTACCCTACTCTACAAAGTCCTCCCCTTATGCCTGTGAATTAGAAGGGACAGGATCAACACCTGACACACAGGCAATTCTCCCTTCGTGCACTTCTCACCATTGCAAATAAAGTCGACAAACTGATTGCCTGCAGCAAACCCCACAACTCATTTCTTTTCAACACATTTCAATGTCCAACACCTAAAAATAGTCTCTTTTTCACAGTCGCAGCAGTTACCTCTCCTTCTCCCTGCAGAGCCTGCAGTTCTTTCTTATAGGTCTTTTTCCCAAGAGTCTCATAGATTTTTGTCATCACTGGTATCTTCTCGCCACCGTCACTCATGGCCGTGTGGTACTTCGGTTCAGGGAGGTCTCCCATGAAACGGAGGATAGTGATCCATACAGCAAGTGCTGCCTGTTCAAAAGGGAAAGATTGACTCCATTAGCTGGCACCAGGGCAGTGGAGGAGGTGGTCAAGCCACACTAAATCCACCAGGATCACCACCGTGGTCTCCCTGAACATCTGCAGGAGTTAAAACACTGTCCTGATTCACACTTAACAGTTTTGCCTGCAGTGTACATCCCATCCGAGCAAGCTGGGCAGGCTGGTGGCTGGGACCCACAAATTCAGGCTGTGTTCATGCCATCACAAGTGTGTCTGTGCACCCTTCAAGGGGTTTGTTTCTTGGCTAGGAGATGCCAACCTTACAGAGAGGAAGTGACTGGCTACGAGTGTGTCTGTGCACCCTTCAAAGGGGAGTGTTGCTTGGCTAGGAGATGCCAACCTTACAGAGAGGAAGTGACTGGCTACTCCTAACCCACTGCAGAGGACAAGGAGAACCACACTTCATGGCCAATATAATGTTCATTACAGCCACGCAGGTTCAGTATGATTCTGCTCTTATATTGCTGGCCATAGGACAAGCATTTTTTCTCCCTCTGCACTGACAAGGTAAGAAAGAACTTTTCCAGAGGTACTCACTCAGTAATTTTCATCATCCATGCCCTGAGCCCAGAGCACTTCATTAATTGTGTTAACACAAATATCAAGGTATAGAGATGGACACACCACTACATCCCTCTAATGCTTGTTGTGTTATCAGTGTTCAAAGCATGCTGGTGGGACAGTGTCTACTGACACATGTGCAGCAGATGAGGGCTGTGCTCTCCACAAAACCACAAGAACATCACTGTATCCCAAAAGGAGACTGCTGGTGCCCTTTGGGTGAGGGGGTCCCCAGGCTTGCTCCAACCCACCCTGCCCTGCTCAAGTTTTTTCATCCCCTGCCTCACCAACTGGTCTCCTTCATCTTCATGGTACAAGAGAGGCTGCTTGAGAGGCCGGCGGATGTAGGTGTGTGTTGTCGTGCCCTGGAAATACGTGGCGGCAAACTTGGCAAATTTGTACTCTGAGAGGTCTTCCTCCTCTTCCTCGGGGAGAGGCAGTGCTGCATCCAGGTCCTCTTCCTCCAGCTCCTTCTGGGCTCGCTCAAGATCCTGGTGGGGAAGGACATGTCAGGCACTCAGCACGGCTTCAGATACTGAAATACCCTCTCCCTTTGGGCCTGACTTTTCTGTCATAGAATCATAGAATGGGTTGGGTTGGAAAGGATCTTAAAGATCATCCAGTTCCAAGCCCCCTGCCATGGGCAGGGACACCTCCCACCAGACCAGGTTGCTCCAAGCCCCATCCAGCCTGGCCTTGAACCCCCTCAGGGATGGGGCATCCACAGCTTCTCTGGGCAACCTTTTCCAGTGTCTCACCACCCTCAAGGAAAGAATTTCTTCCTAATCTCTAATCTAAATCTCCCTTCTTTCAGTTTAAAACTGTTCCCCCTCGTCCATTACCCCTGTCCATCTGATTTCCATCCCAAAAGGAAAAGCCAGCTGG
The DNA here is from genome assembly GCF_001431845.1 of Calidris pugnax. NCBI lineage: Eukaryota > Metazoa > Chordata > Aves > Charadriiformes > Scolopacidae > Calidris > Calidris pugnax. The sequence goes on from NW_015090884.1 coordinate 771,287, forward strand.
AGGGAAAGCTATGAAATATAACTCCGGAGCCCACACAAAGCCCAAGTCCTGAAGGACAGGCCTGTGCCCAGGAACATCCCCAGAGCAGTAGAAGAAGCTACAAGTACAGCCACACTCCTAGCATGGGGAAAGGATCTCCAAGAGCTAACTGCCATGAGCTGTGATGAACCACGAAGGGAAAGATCTCTCCTTCATTCAGTAGCCTCAAAGAAAGCCTGCAGATGGCTGCCCATCGCCAGCCACAGCACTGCAATCCTCTAGGGCTACACAGAAGAGCCTGGTTTTGAAGGAAGCCTTCAGAGACCCCCTTTTGGATTGCCCCACTCTCCCCTGTATCATTAATGTGTTGCTAAAGCCTTTCATGTGATAGCCAGGCTCTTGCATGTCTCCAGTACCTCGAAACCATTGGGTGCCTGTCCTTCCTGGCCAGGCAGGGATGAAGTCGTCCCCAGGAATCCAAACATTTTGTCCACCATTTCGGAGTCGTTCACTGGCTCGTTGCGAGCTTTCTCCATTTTTTCCAAGAGCTCCTTCTTCCGACGTGCTTCCTCCTTCTCCTTTACTTCTCTCTCGGCATCTTCCCGTGCCAGCTGGGCCAGTCGTACCTGCAAGAGAAGTGCAATGACTGAGCTGCTCCCTCCAAAGAGCTGGCACTAAGTTCTGCAGGGCCTGGCTTTAGAAAGGCAGACTGCCCAGCGCTTGGGGCACTACACCAGCATCATGACGTGGAGCAAATCAGTGACACGTCCATGCCTCAGTTTCCTAACTGCAGAAGGACAAAGCAATAGCATTTTCTCCTTCCTTACTGCCTGTTTAGGAGGTTTGGTCCACGCACAGAGACCTTCACTGACCTTATTTTGCTCTTATACAACCATGTATGTGCACACAGACACGGAGTGTCCCAGTTCCCCCCTTCAGCCTTTATACAATAGCAAAAGCAAGCGAATAATAACCGTAATCTCTGGCATTCCTGTGCAGCAGATCAGAAATTCTGGAGCAGCTTCAAACTAGTTAGAGCATAGAGTACTTTAGTGAATTAAATACAAACCACTCAAGCAGGGCAGAAATCCCTTAGATATTTTTGGCATTCCCCCTCAAAGGAACAAAACCAGTCCCTGGAAAACAGAGACAGAACAGCAGAAAGAGATGGGTCTCCGCGTACCTGGTGCTTCTTTTCTGCCTCCTCTTTGGCTTTCTTGGCACTCATCTCCTTTCGGAGCCGTTCCTCTTCCGCCAGCCGAAGTTTCTCTGCTTCCAGGCGTCGATGATACTGGGGGAATAAACACAAGAGCCCTTCCGAATAGGCACCTACTTATGTTTGAAATTCCTTTCTGCTCTTTAAAGACTAATCCCAAGACCACGTGGTGCAGAAGGATGCTGATTTCCCCTCTCCCCACCTCCGTTTCCCACCACTGACCTCTCCCTCCATGGTACTTACTTCCCCCCGGAGGCGCTTATACAGCCTTCGGGCGATCATGCCCCGGGCATAGGCCTGGACGGTGATGACAGCCCAGAGGCGGTGGCGGAAAGCCCTACGGACCAGGTAACCTCGGCATCGTGCCTGGAACTCGATGATCCGCCGGCGAGCCATGTGGTACTGCTTGTGGAGCTTGCGGGATCGGTAGAGGGCCTGCAGTCTCAGGAAGCCGATCCGCATCTGCCAAGAGAGGGGGGCAGGATGAAGCCACCCCGCTGCCCAGGGTCTCTCCCCCCCTAAGCTGATTTACCTCGCTAATCTCCCTCTTGCACGGCTGTATATAAGAGCTACAGAAATCAGCCCCCACCAGGACAAGCCTTTGGGAGGGAGGTTCTGCAAGAGGGTGGAGAAATCAAGCCCTTCAGCTGCTGCACTGATTCAAAGGGCACTTATTCCCTGCTGAGTCCTACAGGGATTCTGGCTTTGAGAGGCCTCAGGAGGTCTGGTTGGTCATCTTAAGGTAGCCACACTCCGTAAGGGTTGCTCCCATGGAGGTCCAGCATCTGCAGACCTCCTGCCTGACAGCCAAGGTGCTGTTTCATGGCAGGAGGCAGCATCCTGACCAACCTGGAAGTGGACATTCCTATCAAGTCACAGGCTTGGAGTATGATATGGAGTCACTTTAGACCCCAACACGCTTCCCAAACAACCTGCAGTTGGGTGAGAACCAGCTGGGACAGGGAGAGAAGAGGGCCATGGACTAGGTTGAGGAGAAACCCAGATACAAACCCACATGGAGATGGAGTCTGTTTTTCAGAGGATGCTGCTTGTGAGTTTTCAGTCACCTGGCAACTAGGGGAAGACTTTTAAAACTCCAAGTGACCAGTTGGTGCAATAGACATCTAACTCATGGGGAAAAAAGAACAGCTAGAAGGTGGTGAGTTGCTCTCTTCAATGAGAAGGCAAAGCAGCAAGAGCAAACCTCCATTCATCGCTCCAGCTGATAAAAGCCAACCCCACTCCCTCCTACACCCAGTGGTGTGTTCTGATCCAGGAAACTCTTACGTATGTCCCAGCTGAAAGAGGTAGGAAAGCAGAGGTGTGAGGAAGCACCCTTGTACTTACAGCACCGTAGTTCTTCCTGCAGTTATGTCCACGCCAGTACCTCTGAATCATCAGGGCTGAATTTCTCACTTTCAGGAAATTGGACCTGCAAAGGCATTTCAATCACTTGCCCCCGTGGTTTGGCCATGAGTTATCATTTTCTGGGCCTCATTCTTTGGAGATTTGAAACTGAGCAGCCAGGTGGAGTAAACACTGCACTATTATTTTTTTTTTTGCCTGAAAATGCCTCCTCCCCAAGCTCTCCTTGCTTTTATAAAAAGATCTGTAGGGGCTCTCTCTGATAGGTCTCTGCAGGCTGATCCTATCAGGTTATGGGAATGAGCAGAGGAGGAGATGCTGGGAATGGTCGCCTCCTTCTTACTTTTCTACCCTCCTCTCTCACCTGAAATATCCTCCCTGCCTTCTCTCCTCACTTCAATCCCAGCCACCTGAGAACAGAGCCAATCTCACCCAAATGATCAAGAGCAAATTTCAGCAACACCACCCTGCTGCCTCCCATCCTCCTTAGCCTGGCCTGATTCTGCATGTAGACACCTAGGGGACAATTGTGTCGGGAGGACTTGGGGGTCTCGCTAGGATTACTCTGGAAAGGATTACTGAGTTATTTGGCATGTGCCCTTTCTGTAAAGCCTCAGGGACAACCTGAGTCACAGCCATGGATTGGAGATTCAAAGATTGCAAAGCCTCAAGAACTCTTTCTCCTCCATGGCTGAAGCTTGACCTCAGCTGTGGCTTCCCCTTTCCCTCTACAGCTGAGGTGTCAGCTCCCCATGAACCACCTGCCCTCCTCCCAAGTCTGTGGCAATTGGGTGACAAAGGGAAGAGTCCTGAACTCCTTGGGCTTTGGGGAGAGTAATGTTAGTCACAGTGGACAACCCAATGGCCCCACTGCAGTCTTGTGGGGAACCCCATAGACTGAAGGCTTAGCTTTGCCTTCAGCAGGCTCGGAGTCCCACTGCTGCTTTGCCGTAATAAACATCAGCTGCCCTGAAGCCAGCAGTGAACGGGGACAGAAGATCCTATTCTGTCCATGTTTGAGGCAGGTAATAAGAGTTTCTTCTTGTTTCCTCTGCTGTTTTACTCCAATACCTGCTGCACCTGACTGCCAACATGTCAGGGCTTTCCTCTCCCCAGATGCAGGCAGGACTGAGCGATGCATCCCCCAGGAACCACTTGCTGGGTGAAGCATCCCATATATCCCCCCCACTGCCCCATCTGGCAGGGGGACTCACACCTACCTGTCTTTAAACCCACGGACCACCTTCTGGATGAGGATGACTTTGTCCGTGATGGCCTTGTCTCTCTCAATCTCCAGCAGCATGTCATGGTGGTCCTGAGGGAGGAAACAACACACCACCCGTGTCTCAAGCTCTCCATCTGCTTGAGATGTCGCAGGAAGGGTGGTACAAGGCCCTTCTACAGAGATGTCCAAAAGAAAATCTTGGGACATTTTACATCCCAAGTATCACCCCATCTACTCACTGGGGAAATTCTAACATAAACCCTAGAGATCTACTGTCTTCATTCCCAAATGAACCAGAGCATCCAGAAGCTGCACAGTCTGAAAATAACTATGTCTCCCTTTCATGCAGAGCTCCCTGCTAATGCCATGAGCTGTGGGAACAGTTCCTGGAAGCACTGGAGAAGTCTGGGAACAAACTCCAGGCTGTTTGGGTCCCATAGCTCCCTCCAGCCAAGACTGCAATGCCTCCACACCCTAAGGACAAAACATCTCCCCAAAACACTAACTTTCCCTGCCCTGAGGCTTTTAGATGCACCAGTCCAAGTTCTCTATTGATTCCTCCCATGCTGTTGGTAACTCATCTTTCTTTACTGGTGGTGGCACGCTGAGCCCTGCCACGTTGGGTGCAGCAGAGGCAGCTCCACATGTTTCCTGCTTTGCTTGACCTCATGCGGCCCCTCGGGGCCTCCCGATTTCTCCGTTTCCTGCCCTGACAGCTGTGAGATCTTGATAACAGGCTCTGGAAAGAGCAACGAGTGGGAACAGCTTCTAGGGAAGAGATGGGGGTGTTTCACTGTGGAGATGGGGGTGAATTTAGATATAAGCGGTCAGGGTTTACCACTGAGATTTTTGCTCAGGAGGAGCTTTTGCTTCCAGTCTGGTTTCTGGTCAGCTCAGCAGTCTCCCCAGAGCAATGCAGGAGTGGGTTTGTAAAGAGAGATCACAGAATCACAGAATTGCCTAGGTTGGGAGGGACCTTTCAGATCACTGAGTCCAACCATCAACCTAACACTCAAAAAAATCCATCACTAAACTATATCTCTAAACACCATGTCTACCCATCTTTTAAATACTGTCAGGGATGGTGACTCAACCACTTCCCTGGGAAGCTTGTTCCAATGCTTAACAATCCTTTCAGATGAGTGCAAGCTTGACTGAAGGCAATGCGCAATGTTGGGTTGCTCTGTGTCAGCCGGACCAACGCAGAGAGGGAGGCTGTAGTCATGTCTTGGGTTGTGCAAGAACACGCTCTCAGTCCCTTTCTCTGCAGGGCTTTGCACGGACATCCCTCCTGCTTGCTGTGCTTTTTCGGTGAAGGTGCGAGATGTGGTTGAGCAGCTCAGCCCAGGAGGGAAAAGGTCATATCCGTATGGGTATGTGCATGCACCAGTGTTGGCAGAGTATCAGGGCTTCCTTCCACCCACCGCTTCCTAAACCGGCCCCAAATAGCCTGCCTTGGCCCAGGTTCTACCCACTGCCACGCCAGCCCAGAGACCATGGGGAAGAGTCACGTCTGGCCATGAAAAGGGGATGCTAGGAGACCCCTTCACAGGCAAGAGTCACAGATGGTAGGGGGGTGTGGAGAACCACCTACCTTCAAAAATATCTTAGTCTTGCCAATCTGCCAGTCATCATCCTTCCCAAGCACTGCTTCAGCAATGCGCTGGCATGTCCCACGCAGGTCACCCTAGTGGGACAGGAGGGGGGATTCACCAGGACCAGCCTCACAAATTGCTCTTCCCAAGCCCAGTGGAGACCCTTTCTGGTCCCAATTCCAGCAGTTTTCTGCTAATGAGGTCCCCAGGGCTTTACTGTCACCACATTTAAGGTGAGCGAGAGGGACAGGCTGAATATGGTCCCTTGGTGCTGACCTCCCTGTCCCTTCCTTCACTTGGAAAGCCCAGAGCACTGCTGTAACACCTGGGGACCAAATGTTGTGTAGTTTCTTTTAGAGAGGACACACATCCCATAAATATCTCTGGAGAGCCCAGCAGAGAGCGATCATTACACGTGGAAGAAGATGCTCACCTGCTTGTATGCTGGCTTCACCCCAGGCATGAGCACCCGGTACCGGTCCACGAACTCCACAAAGGTGTAGCGGATGGGGTATCCGGCCCGGCGGATCCGGATGGTCTCCATCATCCCCGAGTACCTCAGCTGACGGACGCACAGCTCCCGGTCAAACAGCTGGGGAGGTTATGGGACATGATGGTTTGACTGCATGTCTTGGCATGGATTGGCCATAAGAGAGTGGGGACTCTGAAGATGTGTGGGGCAACCAAGTCAGGCCCAAATCCTTCACTTGGTGGGCCCAAGGCCATAGGACTGCTAGCTGTCATGGGCCTGAACTTATGAACTGCTGAGTGTGTTTGATCACTCCATTTCTTTAATTCCCACTTGCAAGACTGGATGCGTCCTACCCTTTACACAAAGGAATAAGAGGAGAACTGGAGAGAATGAAGCAATGGTGGCATCCTCACAATGACCACTCAGGGTCATTGACTTCTGACTGCTGCTCAGAGCTTTACTGGCATGGTCACAGCACTCCTGTACTGGCCAGGAAGTACCGTTCTGCAGGCAGAGGATGCAGAGGACCATATCAGCAAAGGCTCAGACACTCAAAGGTCTTAGGGTACCTACACCAGTTGATCTTAGGGTAGGTAACATCCCAAAGTCACATAAAGGAAGAGTGCAGCCTGGGAAACACCCAGGCCCTGAAAAAAGCCTGTTATCATCAAAACACCCTGTACCCAGGAGCACCATCCAAAAATTGTTCAACCCAAGTGTGAAATAAGGGCAGACGAGGTGTGGTGCTGGCACACCCCAGAAAGTCAGGACAGTAAATCCCAGCCTGGCCCAAAGAGTTGCTGCCAGGGTGTGATTCCTCTGCCCTCCCTTCAGTTGTCTGAAATGTGAGCACATGTATAGATGCGAGCATACAAATGGGAGTCACCTAGGCTCTCCCTGAAGTGGGGGAGGAGAGATGGGTATGTACCTGTATCTCAGCTATCCCTGCATCTCAGATGCATCTCCTGGGACAGGCGGATCTGCCCTATGGATACATCCATCCCACCATCCTTGAAGAGAGCTTTTTGACTATCTCGTAACAGCCACTTAACCATGAAAGGGTTGGAGTGATGTAAGACAGATCCTGATCCCAGGAGAAGACAACAGATGAGTGAGAAAAAGGCAGAAAGCAGCACTACCCAGATTTGGTCTCAAGCTGTCCTTATCTACAGCGGGTATTGGGGAGTGTGGACAAGAAAGGTGCAGGGAAAGAGGTGGTCTGCCATGAAGCAGAAGGGTAGGTGGTCTGTAGGGCGAGGTCACTGCACATATGCGAAACTGTGAGCTTCCTTCTTTCTTTACTGGTGGTGGCACGCTGAGCCCTGCCACGTTGGGTGCAGCAGAGGCAGCTCCACATGTTTCCTGCTTTGCTTGACCTCATGCGGCCCCTCGGGGCCTCCCGATTTCTCCGTTTCCTGCCCTGACAGCTGTGAGATCTTGATAACAGGCTCTGGAAAGAGCAACGAGTGGGAACAGCTTCTAGGGAAGAGATGGGGGTGTTTCACTGTGGAGATGGGGGTGAATTTAGATATAAGCGGTCAGGGTTTACCACTGAGATTTTTGCTCAGGAGGAGCTTTTGCTTCCAGTCTGGTTTCTGGTCAGCTCAGCAGTCTCCCCAGAGCAATGCAGGAGTGGGTTTGTAAAGAGAGATCACAGAATCACAGAATTGCCTAGGTTGGGAGGGACCTTTCAGATCACTGAGTCCAACCATCAACCTAACACTCAAAAAAATCCATCACTAAACTATATCTCTAAACACCATGTCTACCCATCTTTTAAATACTGTCAGGGATGGTGACTCAACCACTTCCCTGGGAAGCTTGTTCCAATGCTTAACAATCCTTTCAGATGAGTGCAAGCTTGACTGAAGGCAATGCGCAATGTTGGGTTGCTCTGTGTCAGCCGGACCAACGCAGAGAGGGAGGCTGTAGTCATGTCTTGGGTTGTGCAAGAACACGCTCTCAGTCCCTTTCTCTGCAGGGCTTTGCACGGACATCCCTCCTGCTTGCTGTGCTTTTTCGGTGAAGGTGCGAGATGTGGTTGAGCAGCTCAGCCCAGGAGGGAAAAGGTCATATCCGTATGGGTATGTGCATGCACCAGTGTTGGCAGAGTATCAGGGCTTCCTTCCACCCACCGCTTCCTAAACCGGCCCCAAATAGCCTGCCTTGGCCCAGGTTCTACCCACTGCCACGCCAGCCCAGAGACCATGGGGAAGAGTCACGTCTGGCCATGAAAAGGGGATGCTAGGAGACCCCTTCACAGGCAAGAGTCACAGATGGTAGGGGGGTGTGGAGAACCACCTACCTTCAAAAATATCTTAGTCTTGCCAATCTGCCAGTCATCATCCTTCCCAAGCACTGCTTCAGCAATGCGCTGGCATGTCCCACGCAGGTCACCCTAGTGGGACAGGAGGGGGGATTCACCAGGACCAGCCTCACAAATTGCTCTTCCCAAGCCCAGTGGAGACCCTTTCTGGTCCCAATTCCAGCAGTTTTCTGCTAATGAGGTCCCCAGGGCTTTACTGTCACCACATTTAAGGTGAGCGAGAGGGACAGGCTGAATATGGTCCCTTGGTGCTGACCTCCCTGTCCCTTCCTTCACTTGGAAAGCCCAGAGCACTGCTGTAACACCTGGGGACCAAATGTTGTGTAGTTTCTTTTAGAGAGGACACACATCCCATAAATATCTCTGGAGAGCCCAGCAGAGAGCGATCATTACACGTGGAAGAAGATGCTCACCTGCTTGTATGCTGGCTTCACCCCAGGCATGAGCACCCGGTACCGGTCCACGAACTCCACAAAGGTGTAGCGGATGGGGTATCCGGCCCGGCGGATCCGGATGGTCTCCATCATCCCCGAGTACCTCAGCTGACGGACGCACAGCTCCCGGTCAAACAGCTGGGGAGGTTATGGGACATGATGGTTTGACTGCATGTCTTGGCATGGATTGGCCATAAGAGAGTGGGGACTCTGAAGATGTGTGGGGCAACCAAGTCAGGCCCAAATCCTTCACTTGGTGGGCCCAAGGCCATAGGACTGCTAGCTGTCATGGGCCTGAACTTATGAACTGCTGAGTGTGTTTGATCACTCCATTTCTTTAATTCCCACTTGCAAGACTGGATGCGTCCTACCCTTTACACAAAGGAATAAGAGGAGAACTGGAGAGAATGAAGCAATGGTGGACATCACTTCGGGGAAATGGGCAGTGATGCTGCATCTACAAGGCTCAACCTGTACAGGCATCCTCACAATGACCACTCAGGGTCATTGACTTCTGACTGCTGCTCAGAGCTTTACTGGCATGGTCACAGCACTCCTGTACTGGCCGGGAAGTACCGTTCTGCAGGCAGAGGATGCAGAGGACCATATCAGCAAAGGCTCAGACACTCAAAGGTCTTAGGGTACCTACACCAGTTGATCTTAGGGTAGGTAACATCCCAAAGTCACATAAAGGAAGAGTGCAGCCTGGGAAACACCCAGGCCCTGAAAAAAGCCTGTTATCATCAAAACACCCTGTACCCAGGAGGACACTTCAGGAGCTTAAAATATCAAAACTGACAGGAAGAGAGCTTTTTGACTAGCTTGTAGCAGCCACTTAACCATGAAAGGGTTGGAGTGATGTAAGAGATCCTGATCCCAGGAGAAGACAACAGATGAGTGAGGATAAGGTAGAAAGCAGCACTACCCAGATTTGGTCTCAAGCTGTCCTTATCTACAGCGGGTATTGGGGAATGGGGACAAGAAAGGTGTGGGGGAAAGAGGTGGTCTGCCATGAAGCAGATGGGTAGGTGGTCTGTAGGGCGAGGTCATTGCACACATGGGAAACTGTGAGCTTCCTGGCATCAAGATCTGATGAGGCACGCACATTGCACACACTGCTGGAGACAGTTTTGATTTTCTTTGCATGGTTTTTTACCCAATTCATCCCATGCGTTTCTCTCAGACTAACAAGAAGAACAGAGCAATGCTCAGAAACAGCAGCATGGGATGATGTACAGGCCCAGAGAACTCCAGCCAGCAGCCCGATGCAAACAATTTTATTTTTTTTCCCCCAAAGCACATTTCAGACGGAAGCAAAGTTTTAAAATAACATAAAGTAACAAACAGTCAGGACTTTCCACTGACCTTTCACTTCCCACTATCCCATTTCCTATCACTATCAGTACACTTTCCTTCAAAGCCAGGGACAGAAGATGTAAGACAGATCCTGATCCCAGGAGAAGACAACAGATGAGTGAGAAAAAGGCAGAAAGCAGCACTACCCAGATTTGGTCTCAAGCTGTCCTTATCTACAGCGGGTATTGGGGAGTGTGGACAAGAAAGGTGCAGGGAAAGAGGTGGTCTGCCATGAAGCAGAAGGGTAGGTGGTCTGTAGGGCGAGGTCACTGCACATATGCGAAACTGTGAGCTTCCTGGCATCAAGATCTGATGAGGCACGCACATTGCACACACTGCTGGAGACAGTTTTGATTTTCTTTGCATGGTTTTTTACCCAATTCATCCCATGCGTTTCTCTCAGACTAACAAGAAGAACAGAGCAATGCTCAGAAACAGCAGCATGGGATGACGTACAGGCCCAGAGAACTCCAGCCAGCAGCCTGATGCAAACAATTTTATTTTTTTTCCCCCAAAGCACATTTCAGACGGAAGCAAAGTTTTAAAATAACATAAAGTAACAAACAGTCAGGACTTTCCACTGACCTTTCACTTCCCACTATCCCATTTCCTATCACTATCAGTACACTTTCCTTCAAAGCCAGGGACAGAAAATGAACTCCCAGAAAATGTTCTCTTTTGCAGTCACCCTGCACAGCTCTGTGCACCATTATCTGGGATTTCCCCCCTCCCCGCCCTTTGTATTATTAAACCAAGGCCAAAAATAAAATCAGCAAGAAAACACATTTCATATCTTACTACACTACAGTCCCTGATTCAGTGTCAGCTCATCCCACTCATTACTTTAATGGGGAGACTAATTTATCTTTGTCTGATACTTTCAAACTTATAGCTTTTTTTATGTCCCATTGAAAGTTTTGTAAATAAATGGGTTGGACAAGGACTTAGAGCTTGGAAGAGCTGATGAAATGGAGACTCTTATGCAGGGGACAAAATGCCAGACCGAATCCCAGACTTCCAGGCATAAAAAGTAGCTCAAAGTCAGGGCACTGGGAATAATTTGTTAAAAACAGCTCAGGGTGTATGTCTCTTTCTCAGCATCACCCACAGTTTCAAAGGTGGTCTTGTTTTGATCTCAGCTCAGATGATAATCTCAGATCAAACATATTGTTAAATATTATCCCCAAATATTCCATTAACATGCTGTTAGGTGCCTTATTATGCTCACCAAATCCAGGATAAGGGCAGAGTAAACCGCTCTGAAAGAGCCACCAAACTTTTTACCCCACACCATATTAGGTTCATGGAACAGTAAAAATAAGTTGCAAAAAACCACATACATAATTATCATTAAATAAAGCTCTTCCTCCCCAAGCAGCATCATTATTAAGAGTGGTGAGCAGCTAACAGGAATTGCTAACAGCACCAGGGTCCAATCCTCCAAGGTTCTGACAGTGGAATTGGGGTGTTCACCGCCCGCCTTATCATCTCCTTTTTGCTGTGAAACTCCCCTCTGAGCAGTTTGTGGTCAGGGGGATTTACACCCATCTCCTTCTCTTTTATTTGCTCCTTAAAGTTTGTCCCCAGAGCATTCATTACTTTTGAAGCAACTTTTTGGGAATCAGAGCCAAATAATTCCTCTCACACTTCCTCTGTGCTATTTTTCCTCTTTTTTTCCTCTGCTTTTTAAAATTGTGCTTTCACAATTGGTGCAAAAAAAAGAAAAAAACCAACAGTTGAATGGATCTAACAGGGGTGAAAGTGGGTGAGATCCCCTGGAAGATTTGGGGAAGGGGAATAACTTTCAGGAAACACTGAACCCTGCCACAGGACTGAACCCAGAGCCCTACAGCTCAGTCTCTGGTAGGGAGGCACCTACCCACTATGGGAATTCGGAGGCATTTCCTATAGGAGAAAGGGCTGCAGGGCGAATTCCTTGGGAAGAAAGGTGGGGGTAGGAGCTCCTCTCTGCAAAAAGTTCTAGGGTGCTGTTGGATTGCAAGGCAAGTGCCCAATTTGGCCAATTCTTTGGTGACTCTCTTGCTTGTGGGTTGGTTTTCTAAGCACCCAGGGTCAATCCTGGTTCCACTGACTCCAGGGCAGGGTGACCCTGCGGGCAGTATCCTACGGAAAGAAACAGGGAGAGAAAAGCAAGACTTACCATGGGCTTCTTGTACTCATTGGGCTTGATGCAGCGGACAAAAAAGGGCTGGCAGACGCTGAGAGTCCTCATCAACAGCTCCAGGGACCGCTTGAACTGGCTGCTGAGCGTCGGCGAGCGCTTCCTCGTCTCCGCTCCCTGCAAAACCGCAGCGGAGCGGGTTCAGGAAATGAAAGGATAACAGTGCCTTTCCCCTCCGGCCACGTCCCCGGGAACCTCCCGTGACAGCCAGGGGCCAGAGCAGGGAGCAGGACCAAGGCTGGATGAGATTTTTGGCAGGAGAGGGGCAAGGGCAGAGCCGGCGAGCTGTGTGGACAAGAAAGGTGCAGGGAAAGAGGTGGTCTGCCATGAAGCAGAAGGGTAGGTGGTCTGTAGGGCGAGGTCACTGCACATATGCGAAACTGTGAGCTTCCTGGCATCAAGATCTGATGAGGCACGCACATTGCACACACTGCTCGAGAGAGTTTTGATTTTCTTTGCATGGTTTTTTTACCCAATTCATCCCATGCGTTTCTCTCGGACTAACCAGAAGAACAGAGCAATGCTCAGAAACAGCAGCATGGGATGACGTACAGGCCCAGAGAACTCCAGCCAGCAGCCTGATGCAAACAATTTTATTTTTTTTCCCCCAAAGCACATTTCAGACGGAAGCAAAGTTTTAAAATAACATAAAGTAACAAACAGTCAGGACTTTCCACTGACCTTTCACTTCCCACTATCCCATTTCCTATCACTATCAGTACACTTTCCTTCAAAGCCAGGGACAGAAAATGAACTCCCAGAAAATGTTCTCTTTTGCAGTCACCCTGCACAGCTCTGTGCACCATTATCTGGGATTTCCCCCCTCCCCGCCCTTTGTATTATTAAACCAAGGCCAAAAATAAAATCAGCAAGAAAACACATTTCATATCTTACTACACTACAGTCCCTGATTCAGTGTCAGCTCATCCCACTCATTACTTTAATGGGGAGACTAATTTATCTTTGTCTGATACTTTCAAACTTATAGCTTTTTTTATGTCCCATTGAAAGTTTTGTAAATAAATGGGTTGGACAAGGACTTAGAGCTTGGAAGAGCTGATGAAATGGAGACTCTTATGCAGGGGACAAAATGCCAGACCGAATCCCAGACTTCCAGGCATAAAAAGTAGCTCAAAGTCAGGGCACTGGGAATAATTTGTTAAAAACAGCTCAGGGTGTATGTCTCTTTCTCAGCATCACCCATAATTTCAAAGAAGGTCTTGTTTTGATCTCAGCTCAGATGATAATCTCAGATCAAACATATTGTTAAATATTATCCCAAAATATTCCATTAACATGCTGTTAGATGCCTTATTATGCTCACCAAATCCAGGATAAGGGCAGAGTAAACCGCTCTGAAAGAGCCACCAAACTTTTTACCCCACACCATATTAGGTTCATGGAACAGTAAAAATAAGTTGCAAAAAACCACATACATAATTATCATTAAATAAAGCTCTTCCTCCCCAAGCAGCATCATTATTAAGAGTGGTGAGCAGCTAACAGGAATTGCTAACAGCACCAGGGTCCAATCCTCCAAATCTCAGATCAAACATATTGTTAAATATTATCCCAAAATATTCCATTAACATGCTGTTAGATGCCTTATTATGCTCACCAAATCCAGGATAAGGGCAGAGTAAACCGCTCTGAAAGAGCCACCAAACTTTTTACCCCACACCATATTAGGTTCATGGAACAGTAAAAATAAGTTGCAAAAAACCACATACATAATTATCATTAAATAAAGCTCTTCCTCCCCAAGCAGCATCATTATTAAGAGTGGTGAGCAGCTAACAGGAATTGCTAACAGCACCAGGGTCCAATCCTCCAAGGTTCTGACAGTGGAATTGGGGTGTTCACCGCCCGCCTTATCATCTCCTTTTTGCTGTGAAACTCCCCTCTGAGCAGTTTGTGGTCAGGGGGATTTACACCCATCTCCTTCTCTTTTATTTGCTCCTTAAAGTTTGTCCCCAGAGCATTCATTACTTTTGAAGCAACTTTTTGGGAATCAGCAAAAACAAGTTGCAAAAAGCCACTGCTTGTACGTAATTATTATTAAATAAAGCTCTTCCTCCCCAAACAGCATCACTATTAAGAGTGGTGAGCAGCTAACAGGGATTGCTAACAGCACCAGGGTCCAATCCTCCAAGGTTCTGACAGTGGAATCGGGGTGTTCACCGCCCGCCTTATCATCTCCTTTTTGCTGTGAAACTCCCCTCTGAGCAGTTTGTGGTCAGGGGGATTTACACCCATCTCCATCTCTTTTATTTGCTCCTTAAAGTTTGTCCCCAGAGCATTCATTACTTTTGAAGCAACTTTTTGGGAATCAGAGCCAAATAATTCCTCTCACACTTCCTCTGTGCTATTTTTCCTCTTTTTTTCCTCTGCTTTTTAAAATTGTGCTTTCACAATTGGTGCAAAAAAAAGAAAAAAACCAACAGTTGAATGGATCTAACAGGGGTGAAAGTGGGTGAGATCCCCTGGAAGATTTGGGGAAGGGGAATAACTTTCAGGAAACACTGAACCCTGCCACAGGACTGAACCCAGAGCCCTACAGCTCAGTCTCTGGTAGGGAGGCACCTACCCACTATGGGAATTCGGAGGCATTTCCTATAGGAGAAAGGGCTGCAGGGCGAATTCCTTGGGAAGAAAGGTGGGGGTAGGAGCTCCTCTCTGCAAAAAGTTCTAGGGTGCTGTTGGATTGCAAGGCAAGTGCCCAATTTGGCCAACTCTTTGGTGACTCTCTTGCTTGTGGGTTGGTTTTCTAAGCACCCAGGGTCAATCCTGGTTCCACTGACTCCAGGGCAGGGTGACCCTGCGGGCAGTATCCTACGGAAAGAAACAGGGAGAGAAAAGCAAGACTTACCATGGGCTTCTTGTACTCATTGGGCTTGATGCAGCGGACAAAAAAGGGCTGGCAGACGCTGAGAGTCCTCATCAACAGCTCCAGGGACCGCTTGAACTGGCTGCTGAGCGTCGGCGAGCGCTTCCTCGTCTCCGCTCCCTGCAAAACCGCAGCGGAGCGGGTTCAGGAAATGAAAGGATAACAGTGCCTTTCCCCTCCGGCCACGTCCCCGGGAACCTCCCGTGACAGCCAGGGGCCAGAGCAGGGAGCAGGACCAAGGCTGGATGAGATTTTTGGCAGGAGAGGGGCAAGGGCAGAGCCGGCGAGCTCGCAATGGCCAGATTATGGCAACCTGCTCCATATGCCTCTACCCAGGGAGGAAAAGTGCCATAAATTTAATTTCTCCTGCTAAAGCCTCCCTGTCTGACTGGGAAACCCAACTGCCCTATGCAGAGCCATGAGGAAGATCTGCCCATGAGAGCAAACAGCCTCTTCAGGGTCATTAAAAATCTCTGTGTTGCAGCTCGGGGTGATGTATTTGCCCAGGGATATTCCTTGGGGAATGGCTTGGGCTTCCCTATCCCCATGCAAGGCAGCATGGTCACGCCAACCCTTGGTCATGGTGCCTCATCTCAGGATGAGCCTCTTCTCCTCCATGGGGTGTAGGACCAGAAACCCATGTAGGGTGAAATACAATCCTGGGGAATGTTCTCTGTGGGGTGACTCTGCAACAGCTCCAGAAACTGCTGTTAAGGCCTATACTCCTCAGCCTGTACCACCAGGAACATTCGAGTTGTGTTTGGAAAAGAAGATTAACTGGACCAAATGAGGTGGGTAATCAGGGTGAATCAGGATGATTTTGAGAATTTTGTTTATTTTACCTCCCTTGGTTAAATTAATAATCCAATCTCCAATTTGGGGCAAATGTTTCTAAAGCAGAGTGGAGTGGCTTCCCTTCACAGTTCCTTCTCCCTGCCCTGGGAGAACCTTGTTAAACCAGCTCCAAATGAAATTAAGTCCTCAGCTCATTGTATGTGTCAGTCACTATCTCCTGAGCTCATTACACATCAGCCACAATGGTGCTGTGTGTCTCGTAGGGCCCCTCAAGGTCTCTCAGGGAGCCTTCATGGGGCAGTGAGGACTGCTGGAGGGCTGGAGGAAGAGTTGGGCACCAGAATGGAACTCCCTCTGACTAAAAAATAGGGCAAACTGTGACATGACCAGATGGGATTTCCCAAAGGGAGGATTCCAGCAGGGTTTTAATACACATTTCCTCCAAACATCCTCTTCTTCGCAGGTGGTCAAGCCATGTGTGGAGCCACAAAGTCCCCACTTGCATTGACCTTGCTGCTTTGTTTTGCGAGGTGGTGAGTTCTACTTCTGCTAAAACCTTTACGTGTGCTTCATCATATAGCACTAATAACCTATCAGATAACATCCCCACCCCCAGAACTGAGGAACTTCATAGAATCACAGAATGATTTGGGTTGGAAGGGACTATAAATATCACCTAGCCCAACCGTCCCTGCCATGGGCAGGGAATTTGCACAGCTCAGGTTGGGAATGATGATGAGACAAACCCAATCAACACAAACACAAAGTCATCATGGAATTCCAACAAGAGAAAGCCCAGCTTATGCACACACCAGAAAAACCTGGCCCACTTGTCCAGGAGAGCTTGGCAGGGGGCTATCAGTGATCTCTCCCAGCAAAATCCTCCCCTAAAGGATAAATGGTTAACAAATCTGGACTAATTAATGGATCCGGCTGCTACCTGCAGAGCACTGTAGAGTCTGGTGCTCACATTCCGTCACAGATTTGATGAGGAATAGGCTGTTTTCAGCAAGAATCCTGGCTTGGATAGCTCTGATTAATATATCAGTTTTCACTTTGCTACTTATGTGCGTGGGGTTACCTCTGTGCGATGCGACAGGACAGCCACAGGGTCAGAAGCAGCAACAGATGCAGAAGCAGGGCTGGAAGTTGGAAGCAACTGCACGTTGGCCAGGTTTATCAGTTTGGGCTTGGTCAAAAGACCTGGGAGAGGTCTTTTTCAGCCAAGGTAGTAGGAAGGTTGCAAGACTTTGTACAAGGGTCTACAAGGGAACACACGAGTGGTTTGCTCCCAGACAGAAGATTCTGCCTCTCTAGGTTGCTGGTGCCTTGCATCCCTCCAGATCTGGAAAAATGGCAGTGATGCCATCTCCATCCTTACACCTGAGAGCTTTCTGCTTAGAGGGGCTGGAGAGAAGAGACAGCAGCTAGGAAGCAGTATGTCTTCCTACCCAAATTGTCAGAGCGGTCTGGGGTCCTCCTGACAAGACTGCACCATCCCAGCCACTCACATGCTTCCTGGGCCTGATGTTCATGCCCAGACCCCTCGATGGTGGGCACCAGCCCCGTGGGCACTAACCAGGCTCTCAGCCACACAATGAAACCTCAGGAGAGCCTCCTCTGCAGGAAGAGGGTATCACCACTGAAGTCATCATGGTTTCTCCTGCCTCAGCACCAGCATGAGGAGAAACACACCACTTCCCTTATTCCAACAAAACAGCCCCAAAATATGAGTGGAGCATCCTGCCAGCACAGCCTAGTGAGGCACTGAAAATACATGTTTTACTGCAGACAAGAAGCATTTTTTAGCTCAAAACAGACCCAGTCCCCATAGCCTGAAGAAGAAAGAGCTGAATATATTCTGTTTTTCTGCAGGCCAGCCTCTCCTGAGACTGTAACATCTTTGGGCCACAGACTCTCTCTTCACTGGTGTCTGTACAGAGTCTAGCACACAGGAGGATGTGACCTGGGCATCATGGGGAAGGAGGAGCAGGATTCACAGATGCTGTAGCCCTGATTGGGGCACTGAGTAATCACTCAGCCTGTGCTCAGCATCTTCAGCAGAAGAAAAAAATAAGGAAAAGAAGATAATTACATGTTTTACAGAGAAGCACCTTCTCACTAGAGAAGTTCAGAAAGATGTGCAGACCAGCATGACATTCAGACATACTTCAATGCCACCTTTTTCTGCCACCTCAAGCCAGTTTAGCTTTAGAGGTGCAGAGACATATTTGGATGTTTGCAGTACCATAAAGACAAAAGTAAAGGCAGAATATCATCATCAGGACACAAGGGGATGTTCTGCCATCACAGGGTGCTCAAGATTCCCATTGTCACAGTGGACATTTCTCAGCATCTCTGTGAAGCTGTAAAGTCTCTAAAGACCTTTTCAGTCTCTTTTCTTTGGTGTTCCAGACACATTTAGGTACTTATCATGTGTCCAGGACTGAGAAAGAAATAATCGGTTCAGCCTATCCACACCCTGTGGGTTCAGTGGGTTAAGGTGGACAGTAAAGTCTCTAAAGACCTTTTCAGTCTCTTTTCTTTGGTGTTCCAGACACATTTAGGTACTTATCATGTGTCCAGGACTGAGAAAGAAATAATCGGTTCAGCCTATCCACACCCTGTGGGTTCAGTGGGTTAAGGTGGATTGGATCGTACAAAATTAAGTAGGATGGTCTTAACACAGACATGGAGTTCCAACTAGGGTAATCACCAGGTTTTTCTCATTTGTAACATTCAAACCAAGCAACCAGAAGCAATTGGAAAGGCAAGAACAAGAAGAAATGTCACTGAGCTAGAAATGGTAGGAGTTACTCCTGCTGGCCCACTGCACCTTCTCCTCCCACTTTAAAGAGAACGCTGCATGGTCCACCAGGATGATTAGGCTCATCACTAGGTCTGCTGGGAAGATGGTGACCTGCTTTGGTGGAAATGCAGAAAGATGAATTACTTAATGTGAGTTAGAGAAGGAGAGAGAAGAATGTACCACCATCAATACGTTGGGGAAGGGTTCTGGACAAAGGACTGTCCTCCCATCTCTTTAGGACTGTAAAGTCACTAAAATGGGCCATGCCAATATGACATTCTGTTTCTCAACCTTTTTTTTTTTCTGAAATCTGAGAAAAATAATGCTTCTTGTTTGTTATTTTGTTATATGAAATGTCACTGGAGTGGTTTCCATGTGACCACTGAAAGTTGAGATCCCCTCACAGCAGGTTCTACATTGACATAAAGTGAAGAGACAGTCTGTCTCCTAAAGGATGTGCAGTCTGGAAAGTGCCTTCAGATGTGAAGTTGACTTGGGCTACATAACATTGTCGAGTATTGCTCTTTTGAACTATGCCCCCATTTCATAAAACTTACTGATCTTGATATATTTGGAAAAATCTTTTCTTGCCTTGGCTGTTCCAACCTTGCCTTAATGTCTAATAAATACGATCAATTATTACTCATTAGAAAACCTAAAAACACAAGGCTATATTATAAGAACAAATATGACATCAACAAAACTCATAGAAGTCTTCAGTATTATGTCTTCTATTTCCCTGTATCTCCTCTTGTTGTCCTCAGAGAAAAAGACTGAACTGGGCATTTCTGACAGATTTTGCACAACAATTCTCTCCTGGATTTAATCCCATTATATCCTAACTCAGGAAAGACTATTTATATTTTTTTTGGTGTGTGGCATTGCTACAGCTCTAGAGCAGGGCCCAAGGAGATGTTGCAATCCAAACGATTTACAATCATGATATGGAGGGGATAGAGTCCAGCTTTGGAATGAATTACTTTGGGTCATTTTGGGTCAGATGCCCCTCATTGGAATTCCAAGTCCAAGCACCCCGAGACACTGCAGAAGTAAGAAGGGTTGAAATTCAGCTCCATGCAAGGATTTGAATTTTGAAAGTCAGGTCCATCTCTAACATAATCCTCTGGCTATTGAAAGATTGTCATGGAAGTGTGAGCAGAGTCACAAAACTAACATCACAAAAACCTTTAGCACACAGTATGCTACCCTATGACCAAATATCTAGCAAGAAAGGTTTGGGAAGCCATCAGAACCAGTCAGGAGACGAGATGCAACAGAAAAGACCTAAAAAAGGTGCCAAGAGCCTGTTTGGAAGATCATGCCAAAGTTCAATATTAACTGTGTCTTTCAAGGCCTGGATTTGATCTTTCCCCTGAACATGACGTAACCCAGCTCTAAGAATGATGGCATTGCCAAGCAATCCAGAAATGCAATCCAGGAGTCTCTCTTTACACATGAACTGTTGGCTTCCTGCCCCAAAAAGGGCAAGACAGGGCCAGATTTGCAGTTGCATGGAGGAATAAAGCCCCATTGAAGCCAATAGCGGCACCATGATAAACAACAACTCAATCCCACAGATGGTCCATGTGATGTTAATTAAAATGATTCAAATATCAGGAAAAAAACCCAAAACATTGGATCGAGCTGGTTCTGATTTTATCCAAACCGAATTCCCATCATTACAAAGCTCTTCTGAGTCGAATGCTAGAAGTAAATGACACAGTCATTCATACACAGGCATCTATTCAACAAGCCATAAAAATGCTCTCCATCACATTGGTCACTTGAAGTGGATCCTCCATAGATAGTGCAGGAAAAGGTATAAACTGACAAGAGCAAAGCACAATCCTTGCCAAGGAGAGGTCAATATACAACAGAGGAACTCATGTATTCAGTTTACCTTTGGTGTGGGTGTGGGCGACTGGCCAAATGTGCTGGATGCATAGCCACAGAGAAACTACATGAAGCACAGGTAAAAAACAAAAACAAAAACAGAGACAGAGAAGAGCAAACAGTGAAAAGAAGGAATAACTGAAACGGGAGCCTGATATTGTTATTCTTGGAGGTCCGGCTGTTAAAATGTTTCACGAACAAAATGCATTAATTCTTAAATTTTTGTCTAACCCCCTCCTGGCTTTTCCCCTTCGTTTCCCTGTTCACTTCCCTGAAGCTGAGGGAACTACCACTGTCCAGCTTTTGCTTCTTGGAAACAGCTCTACAGAGTCACCAGCTGCCCCCACTCCTCTCCCTCACACATCCCTACTCTCTTTCCTGTGACCAGTGCTCTCAATGCACAGTGGGTTGGAAGATGACAGGGGAAAAAAAAACAATTCACAAAAATTCTAAATAAATCCCTCCCTTCCTTCCTAATTTTAATCCAACTGATCAGATTGTTTCTACAGAACTGAAATTTTTTGCAAAGATTTTTCCCTTCACTGGTTTCTATTCCCCGCTGCTCCTTCTACCTGTTCCTTGAGCAACCAGCGCTGTCAGACCGTACTGGCTGATTCCTCAGAGTGTTCAATTCCCACTGAATCCATCATTTCACCCGGCACAGCTCAAAGCACCATTTTGATTCAGCAAACACAAGCAGAGACCTCCTTTGTGATGGGCACGTATAAACCAGGCTGCACAGCCCCATGCACTCCAGCAACACCCAGTTCACCACACAGGTTCCACTGGGCACAAATACCAGGTCTTTCAGGGACCAAACAGTTACTACATTATTCAAATATACACTCTCAACTAGTTTTCATCTCTGATCTGTGGTGTTCTCAAGTTTCTGGCATATAAGGAACCCACTTCAAAGGCAGAATGCAAAGCAGATATGGACTTGCTTTTCGTTGACTCACAAAATCCCACAAACTCATCAATAAGCTCCTGAGGACCAAAGGTTGGAAGCTGTTGGGCAAAATGTCTCACTACTTGATTTAGTCCTCAGCAGATCAGTCATTTGTCTCTTTCAAAGGGAAGACGTTAGATTTGATTGACCTGGCCTGAGTGTCTCTGGAAGATTTCTCCACGGATTCTCTCACTGATGCTTGGGGGAAGGTGTGGACACTTCCAAGAAGTGCCTTTGCCCCAGCTCTTTGCTACATGCAGTCCATTCCCATGACCCATGCTCACCTGCTCCTTCTTTTGGGGAATGTGTTTTAGGAAAGGGGCTGCAAAGGGCATTGAATTTTGGTGGAAAGCAATGCTAAAGTCATCTCAGCCCCACGTTGGAACCTGCTCGTCTGAGCAGTTTTGTTTGAGTGGTGCTTAGGGGATTTGCACTCTCCCAGTTCACACTAACATTTCACAGGATTAGGGGAGCTGGTACGCTATGTTTGTTCCTCTTCCAGTTCCATGCTAGTCAGGTTACCTATCTCTCATTCAAATAAGAAAAGCAGAGCTCATTAAAGTATCAAAGCACAGGAAGCACCACTCGGGACAGATTCTGAAGGTGTTTAATGTAAAAAAACTGTAAAAGAAAAGGCTTATTTCAAAAAAAGTGCTCTGATGCTTTTAAAGGTCTCAGCTCTCATGTCCTAGACAATGCCTGGGTAGACATCTCAATTTTGCTGTCGTATCTTTTAAAGATGCTTGGTAGGTGTTCCCATGAAAAAGTCTGCATGGCTGTGTAAACCTAAGAGCTCCCTCTCTTCGATTCCCCAGAGCGCATCTCTTCTCTGCCCAAACAAGCAAGAAATTGCTTCCAAGGTGAACTGCAAAGCTTGCACTGAAAATAAAAGCAGTGAGTAACAAGCAATAAAAAGCAATGTAAACAGCAGCACTGATGCTCAGGGAGTTAGCACCTAGTTCAGCAGGAGTATCCACATCTGGGGATAGCTCTAAGACTACTGACTGGAGAGTCATGCCAATCGGTACCTGAACTGGGGCTGATAAATGTTATCTTGTTCCTAACGAAATCAAAAGGATATCAATCATTCATTTCAGCAGGAGCAAAACTGAGTGGCTGAGGGCTATGAACAAGGCTTGCAAAAATTAAAGAAATTTCCTGGGAATTTAAACTTTTCTTTCCCTTAGCAGGCAGAGGAATTCAGCACTTACATCTATTTGGCACTCCTGAAAGTCCCTAAGTCCCTTGGACCATCAGCAGCATCAGCTGGCTTTTGGAAACAGGACTCCCAACTTCTAAAAATCTTGGTTGCTTTCGAAAATTGTCTCCCAACCTCTGCAGTCCCATGGATTTGCCTAGGGAAAGACTGGGGGATTTGGCCATGGTGAACTACCTACCTGTGTAGACCTTCAGGTTCTGCAAGGCTGATATTTTAAAACAGTTGCTACTTTAATTTGGGGAACACGGGCGATGATGCCTTAGTAGGGAGATGTCGATGTTCAACTTACTCAAGAAAACATCATATATTTAGAACCATAGAATCATAGAATATTTTGGGTTGGAAGGGACCTTAAAGATCATCAAGTTCCATTCCCCCTGCCATGGGGAGGGACACCCTCCACTAGACCAGGTTGCTCAAAGCCCTGTCCAACCTGGCCTTGAACACCTCCAGTGATGGGTGAAATAGTCACTAATCTGAGCATTTAAGGTGGTATCCTAGTAATAAAGGCTCAAAAGGGATGGGAAGAGTTAAAGCAATAACTCTGCCATTCTCCAAATCTTCAGCTCACATGGTCTTCTCCCACACTGAGACTGGAGTAAGCACATGCCCTCTTGGAGGACTGGGATCTGGACTGGGGAGCTTTAAAGTCTGACTTTCATACTTGGTGCCCCCTCTCTTTACTGCTGTACATGACTGTTGGCTGGTCCCTCCAAGTCCTGCTGCCGTGCTTAATGGCCAACTAGATTGTCTCTTTGTTCTGCTCTGGTCTACAAGTATTTGGTTTTCATTTCTCACTCTGTGATACCCAGATCTGGACTATGCAACCAGAGGGGCTTGCTGGCTAGCTCTTTATCTCTCAGACTTCTACAATCACAAACCTTATTGTCCCCACCCCTTCACCATTAGGAGAGAAGCAATCACAGCACAAAATAATATTTGATTAATTGAATGCAGTGAACTGGGGATGTGAGTGTGGATGTACCCGTGACACTGCATGAACGCTTTCTGGTGGTTGTCTCACACTAACAGGTTGGAAGCACCCCAAACAGCAACAGAACAACACAACTGTCTGCAAATCTTCTGCCCCTTCCAGGAATAACCCCATGAAAAAAAGATCTTCTCTCGCCTGCATTACCATTGCCACATCTGCTTGGAAGATCTGCTTGATGAATTTGTTTTTTGAGGAATGCACCAGCTGAATGATGTCTCCATGCAGCGTGTCCCTGTTTTTCTCCAAGAAACCTAGAGGAATAATGGGACAACACATAGAGAGATGACACAGTGCAACATGGCCAGGATGTGACTTGTAAGCAACCTGTGGGTTGCTGGACTACTGGCAACTGGTCCTTGGGGAAGCAATGGGGATAATGAGTGGGCAGAGAAAGGGTGACCAAGAGAAAGAAGACAGAGACAAATCTTGAGATTGGATCAAGGATGCATGTGGGGAAAATCACTGCAATTCTGTCATGTGCATGCATGAGTGAAAGAGCATCAACATCTGCAGCTCATGGGCACCACTGAAGATGCAAGTCATTACAGCCAGGAAAGGAGAACATTGACACTGCTGTGGGCTACCATCTTTCTCTGCTCCAATTCAGCAGCAGCACACCTTCCCCAGAACGTCCCCTCACGCCTGCAGGGCCCCAGAAGCTGCCCCATACCTTTTGTTTCGTAGTATACAATTCCAGCAAAGTGGTTAATGCCAAACTGGGTTTCATAGTTGTTCTTCGGAGGGATATAGTTGGTGTTAAGCTTGTGCTGGGAGTTCAGCTTGTGCAACATGGTGGCATCTGTACCCTGTGCACGCAGGAAAAGACCTCACAATTAACCAGGGGTTTTCCCATTAAAATAATTTTCCAATCAATACTGCATTTCTTTTTTGTCTTGGGTGACAACGTGTATTTATTTTGAGAAAAGATGTGTTGGAGGGGATATCTCAAGTGCAGAAACGAAAGAAATGGATTAAATATCACCAATGTGTTGTGCTATATTCAAGATAGTGCTCCAAAGGGAGTATATTTAACAGTATTTTCTCTTAAAGTTCATCAAAGACTATTCTTGAGTCTCTTGCAGGCATATTCTTCCATCAGAAATATTAACTTATTTCAAGCACGGTTCACTGAATCACGGAATTGTCAGAGTTGGAAGGGACCTCTAGAGATCATCTGGTCCAACTCCCCTGCTAAAGCAGGACCGTCTAGAGCACATCACTCAGGACTGCATCCAGGTGGGTCTTGAAGATCTCCAGAGAAGGAGACTTGGTTGGGGTAGAAGAAAATGTGACAGAGCAATAAAATCTAAGGATAGGTAACCCAGTGGTGAATGTGAGTTTGGGGCTGATCAGCCCTCTCACAGGGCAAAGTGTAAAGGGGGTAAAAACAGGAGAGTCTCTGGCAGCAGAGCTGAGCCCAAAACACACCTTGGGGAACTTGCTCTCCTCGTCAATGAGGGAGATGATGTTCATGGGCTTGATGGCGATCATGTCCAAGGCATCCTGGTTATCAGTGAACTCGATGTGCTGCCAGTTGATGTTCTCCAGGTTGTACTCCTCCTGCTCTAGTTTGAAGACGTGGCGCACGAAGAACTGCTGCAGGTTCTCATTTGCAAAGTTAATGCAAAGCTGCTCAAAACTGTGGAGGGAAGGTCAAGGAAAGGCCACTTTAGATCCACCATGCTCTGTCTTTTTCCATCTTGATCTACCTTCTCAACCACTCGGTAAGGTTGCTGCTGGCTCAGAATTTCCTTATCGGTTCAGATCATCAGTTTTTCTCCCCCAGCCGATTAGTTGGAGGTTATCTTTTACGGCTATTATATGGCAAATACTTGAACAACTAAAGAAATATATTCTCTGCTGCAACATAAAAGTGGTAAGTTCTGATAATCTCTCATACAGAAAAAAAGCTTCAACCCCTCCTGTTCATCTCAGGAGAGCTGAAAGGACTGCAAGACCTTGAGCTTGGGGTTGTAAAGGAGGGTTAAGACCTGGTTCTCCTTTTGCCGGCTCCCTACCTGTTCACAGTGAAGTTCTCAAAGCCAAAGATGTCCAGGAGGCCGATGGATCTCCTGACACTTTTGAGTTCCTGGGAAGGAGGTCTGTAAATTGCAGCGTTGATCTTCTCTACGATCCACACGAAAAGCCGCCCATAAATTCCCTGCAACATCCCAAAGATGGAGCTCACTGACACATGTTGGCAGTTCACCCTGTTAGTCTGCAGCACCACTGAGATGGCACAGGGTCCCCTAAAGCATGGCCAGCAACTGGACAGTCCTTGAGGACACACTCACCAACATCTATGCCAGACTCTTGGCATGGTTTAAAGCTTCAAGAGCCATTGTCTAGGTCAGGAGAAGTGGGCCTGAAAGCCTAGATAAAAGACAACTGAAAGCAAAATCCCCAAATTTTTGATCTATGAGCTTACTCTGAAGCTCAACAGTCTTCTTCTTAGTTTCTAAACATCTCACTCTACAGATAAGCAGAGCTATGTTACACCGCTAGACAAGCCAAGGACATCTCTGCTGGACAAGGTGCTGACTTAAATGTTGCAGTACTGGCTGAACAGCCTGCTGATTTAATGAGGCAGCTGTTGATGCTTCAGTAATTCCAGAATTCCACGTTTTACAGTGTTACTTGCTTATTTTGTCTAAGCTACAGCAGTGCTACCAGGAGGGGAGCCTGATTTCAAGGCCCATCACCACTAGAGAAGTCACTGCCTGGATTTGCAGACCAGTTAGGTATCAAATCAGCTAGTTTGATCTACCAGTTCCCCACAGACAGAGTGGGGGGCCCAAATTGGCCAAAGTATGCTACTGGTGCTTGTTTTACAGCCTTACACGGGGCTGTAAACAGCATAGCAGTGACGCACACCCACCCCATCAACCTTCATCACTGCGAAGCCTCAGGCAATGCTCCCTCTAAGTGCTCTGATGGCTGCTGAACTTCTCTGTCCCTGTTCCTGTGACATTTGGCTTTATTTACTGCTGCAGACATGCCCAAATCCTGCAGATCAGGTGTGGGTATTACAGGTGTTGATAGAGCTGCTCATTTATAGCAGCTGAGGAACTAACATTGGGGCTTAAGCTGGGATGTTTTCCTGAAGTCAAGTTGAAGTCATTCCAGAATACTGGCCCTTTCCACAGGGCATCTTTGAGTATACACAGTCTCAAGTCCAGACTGCAAATACCTTGAAGACCAGGCTATCTGGACTCCTTCCATCTCAACTCTTTGTGCATAGAACATAATTTCAAGGCCATCTATCGATCTGAGCTCACATGGGCACCAAGTGAGGGGATTCTACTGTGCAGTGGATGCTCTGGTCTCAAAACTGGCAGATTTCTTCAGTTTATCAACAAAA
The DNA here is from genome assembly GCF_001431845.1 of Calidris pugnax. Taxonomy (NCBI): domain Eukaryota; kingdom Metazoa; phylum Chordata; class Aves; order Charadriiformes; family Scolopacidae; genus Calidris; species Calidris pugnax. Next base: position 798,344 of record NW_015090884.1, read on the forward strand.
GCAAAAAGGAATGCCCCAAGATTTACCTTTACAAAAGCGTCCCTCACATCCAGTGCTTGTTCCATGCTGAGAGGGGTCGATACGGTCTCCCCCCTGGTGATTATCGTCCGGCTGGTAAGGCAGTTCATCACGTCCTGAGGGTCAACCTGGCAAAGATACCACCACAAACAACTGTTGACTTTCAACACAAGGATTCCTTACAAGGGCCTGGGCTACTGGCCTGTATGTGGGTGGCCAGGGAGGAACAGTACCAGCCCCCCATGGCTGGAGGTAAGTGACTTGTCTTAGCTGTGCAGGGCAAATAGCTCAAATGATGTCACAAGCAATTTCAGAGAGAATAATTAACACTTTTATACAGTGTTTTACTATGGAAAGTGTTCTTGTGGCTTACTGTGAGATGTTAATGAGGCGTGGGGAGAGAAGATCAAAAAGCAAAGCCTGCAAACCTGTGTCCTACCAGTATGAATGTAGCTTTGCATTCCCCTGATCCCTTTTCATACTTCTGAGATCAAGCAAGGGAAATGTCCACCACTAAAGTACATGGGATCAGCCTGCAGACAGCTGTGGATCACACTCTGGGACCAGCAGTGCCCTTGGAGATGAGATGGTGTCCCTGAAGGAGCCCTGTTACCTGCTGGGGAGGCCACTGAAGAATGCTCCAGCCACTGCGTGGATGGTTTGAGTGACGCAAATACTTTGAAGACTAGACTATCTAGACTCCTTCCAACTCAACTCTTTGTGCATAGAACATAGTCTCAAAGCCATCTATTGATCTAAGCTCACAGGGGCTCAGATGAGATGAGATGGTGTGCCTGAAGGAGCCCTGTTACCTGCCAGGGAGGCCACTGAAGAATGCTCCAGCCACTGCGTGGATGGTTTGAGTGACGCAAATACTTTGAAGACTAGACTATCTAGACTCCTTCCAACTCAACTCTTTGTGCATAGAACATAGTCTCAAAGCCATCTATTGATCTAAGCTCACAGGGGCTCAGATGAGATGAGATGGTGTGCCTGAAGGAGCCCTGTTACCTGCCAGGGAGGCCACTGAAGAATGCTCCAGCCACTGCGTGGATGGTTTGGGTGAGGGTCATCTCGTCTCACTTCAGATAGAGTATAGATTACACCCCTCTTTCAGTTACTGCAATGAACTATTTTTATATCAATGAGGGAAACACTCCGTTTTAGGGACTGAGCTGTTTTGAATGTTCTCAAGGCCAGGCTGGATGGGGCTTTGAGCAACCTGCTCTAGTGGGAGGTGTCCCTGGCCATGGCAGGGGGGTTGGAACTCGATGATCTTTGAGGTCCCTTCCAACCCTAACCATTCTATGATTCTATGATTCTTTTTAGGATGATATGCCACCAAAGCATCTGTTTCTCACCACTGGTGTGAAGGGAAGCTCAGATGAAATGCAGACACCCACCTCCATGCCACCAGTGTTGGCCAAAGTACGGCTTACCCAGCCCTCTCCAGTCTCCTAGAGCTGGTGGTGCAAGAAGAGCCTGGCTCGGATGAAGCTTTGCCATGACACTGGGAATATGAGAAGAAGCCAGAAAGGGGACAAGCAGCACCACAGAACCACTGACCTCCAGCAACGTAGCTGCAGTGATTAGAGACGCCGACTGAACAACCTCGCAGGCATCCAGGTTGTCATAGGTTCGAGCTGGGGGGAGAAAGGCAGAAGGAAAGCAGTCAGCAAGGGACACAGCTCTGCAGAACTTAGATGGGGTGAGGGAAAGGGCCTTTCTCCACTGCCTCCCTGGGATGGCCAGGCAAAATACAGCCTTGAGAAGGGAGAGAAAAGTTCATGCAGCTGCTGGAGAACCACTGCTGGCTGCAAAGGACTTGTACTCTGCTCTGCCAGCCACCGTAAACGACCAAGGGGGTAAAAACATTTCTAGCATGTAAATGCTTTAGGTTTCTGTCTTCCAAAAAGGCTTTTAAAATCACTGTGTCGTTTCTGACAGCAAGGCAGTTTGGTACCCTTACAGAAGCATTTCCAGTCACACAGGCACTTGTCAAATGCTCCATGAGTCTCTCCTTGCAAAACCTGAGTCTAGTGAATGGCCTGTGGCCATATTCAACCTCCCTACGTTCAGGAAAGGTGAATGCCAATGAGAATCTGGCAGCCCTGCAGAGTGGGCAGATGGACTTATTCCTCCCTTCTTGTCCTAACACGACACGATAAGCACCGGAGTCCCTGGCATGGCACCATGGTAGGTGGTCTGGATACAGCCCTCCATCCCTAAGTTGGCTCCCTCTCACCATGCAGAATAAGGAGAAATGAGATAGACCACGTCCCTGTATTTTGCCCTTTTACCTTCATATTGCAGGTTCCCCATGTGCAGGATGGCAGCCAGCAGCTTGGAGATCTCCCAGTTCTCCGTGTCAGTGAACATAAGGACCTTCATTGCGGAGCGGATGTTGGCGTACTCCTTGCTATCATCTCTGCCATCACAGGTTGTGCAGTTACCCTGGGGAGGCAAAGAGGTCACACAGGGCATGGAATAAGGTGAGACCACATCTGGAGTACTGGGTCCAGTTCTTGGCTCCCCAGTTCCAGAAGGACAGGGAACTGCTGGAGGGAGTCCAGCAGAGGGCTACGAAGATGATCAAGGGACTGGACCACGTCTCTTATGAGGAAAGGCTGAAAGGCCTGGGTCTGTTTAGCCTGGAGAAGACTGAGAGGGACCTCATCCATGCTTATCTAAAGGGCGGGTGTCAACAGGATGGGGTCAGACTCTTTTCAGTGAAGCCTGGTGACAGGACAAGAGGCAACAGACACAAGCTGGAACACATGGAATCCCATCTGAACATTAGGAAAAACTTTACTTTGAGGGTGCCACGGCCCTGGAAGAGGCTACCCAGAGAGGGTGTGGAGTCTCCTTCTCTGGAGATATTCAAAGCCCTCCTGGATGGGTTCCTGTCCAACATGCTCTGGATTTGGTCTTTGGCAAGGAGCTGCACTAGATGATCTGCAAAAGTCCCTTCCAACTCCTACCATTCTGTGATTCTGTAAACCTGAGTGTAACCCTAGGGCTTCCCTCTAAACCAGCAGCCATGATGTTTAAGGGATGAATAAGCAAAAGATGATGTTGAACCAGCGGGTCTGGCTCTGCCCTTTGGTGTATACTACGATTCAGTGATCTGTCTTGTGACCTGCATTTACCCTGCTGTCCCCAGCTACCCTGTGTCTGGCTGCAATCAGTAGAAGAGAAAAATGTTCCCTGAGGTGGGGACACTGAGTTGGAAGGACACACGCTGGAGGCTCCCACTGATCCAGCTAGAAAGCTGGGGCTCAGCCCTGCTGAAGATGGGCCAGTCTTAATTACAGCTGCTTCTACCATCTCCTCTGGATTGCAACACTGGTATATAGGGAGTGGGGCTGGAGATCGCTGGCTGTCAGACATGTGGGGTAGAGACAACTCAGCACTGTATGCTGCTGAGAATGTGCCATCCAGCCATGCACTCCTCCTTGTCCATCACTGCTGTAAGAGCATCAGGTCACATAGAATCATAGAATGGTTTGGGTTGGAAGGAACATTAAAGATCATCCAGTTCCAAGCCCCTGCCATGGGCAGGGACACCTCCCACCAGACCAGGTTGCTCAAAGCCCCATCCAGCCTGGCCTTGAACCCCTCCAGGGATGGGGCACTCACAGCTTCTCTGGGAAACCTGCGCCAGAGTCTCACCACCCTCACAGCAAAGAATTTCTTCCTAATATCTCATCTAATTCTCCCATCTTTCTGTTTAACACTGTTCCACCTCATCCTGTCACTCAAATCCCTGACAAAGAGTCCATCCCCATCTCTCCTGTAGCCCTTTTAGGGACTGGAAGGGGCTCTAAGGTCTCCCTGGATCCTTCTCTTCTCCAGGTTGAACAACCCCAACTCTCTCAGCCTGTCCTCAAAGGAGAGGGGCTCCAGCCCTCGGAGCATCTTTGTGGTCTTCTGCTGGCCCTGCTCCAACAGGTCCATGTCTCTCCTGTGCTGAGGCCCCAGAGCTGGAGGCAGCACTGGGTGGGGGGTGTCTCCCCAGAGCGGAGCAGAGAGGTAGAATCCCTCCCTCACCCTGCTGGCCACGCTGCTGGATGCGGGGGGTTTTCTGGGCTGCCAGCACACACTGCTGGCTAATTTTGAGCTTCTCATCAACCAGTACACCCAAGTTCTTCTCCTCAGGAATGCTCTCAATCCAAAATCCTTCTTATTTCCAAATATATCTAACACCCTTGTTATTTCCAAACAAGTGGTCTGGGCACCAAACCACCAAAACCATCTAAGCTTGTGTCCTGCTCCACAGGAAGGGTAGAAATAACCTGTCTTATACACAAGGGCTAAGGGTTTGCACTAAGGCTGTAAGGCTTGCGGTGGTGGCACAAAGGAGTCCCATCAACCTTGTGACTAAGACTTAGGAAGGTCATAACCCATAAAGTATCTCTTGGATGTGCAGGAAGCACCTGTCATCTCTCTCTCTTGCTAAGAAGCTCTCACCACCTCACCCCACCAAACCTCTGCTTTGCTGCCCTCTCACCATAGCAAGGTAGTTGTAGTCTGTGGCTTTCCCAAGACCCAGCTTCTTCTTCTGCTCCATTGTCATTCCTCTCAGCATGCAGTAAAACACGTGGTAATTCCTCTCATCCTGGGCCTGCAGTAGAAGAGCAAGAGTTAGCTCTGTGAGGAGAAACTGCACTGCAAAGGTCAACTGACCAGGTGCCCTCTCCATGCCTTGCAGATATGTCACCTTACCTGCCTGCAGACCCGGGACTTCTCCAGCAGGTACTGCTCAATCTTTGCAAAGCAACCTGTGGGTTGCTGGACTACTGGCAACTGGTCCTTGGGGAAGCAATGGGGATAATGAGTGGGCAGAGAAAGGGTGACCAAGAGAAAGAAGACAGAGACAAATCTTGAGATTGGATCAAGGATGCATGTGGGGAAAATCACTGCAATTCTGTCATGTGCATGCATGAGTGAAAGAGCATCAACATCTGCAGCTCATGGGCACCACTGAAGATGCAAGTCATTACAGCCAGGAAAGGAGAACATTGACACTGCTGTGGGCTACCATCTTTCTCTGCTCCAATTCAGCAGCAGCACACCTTCCCCAGAACGTCCCCTCACGCCTGCAGGGCCCCAGAAGCTGCCCCATACCTTTTGTTTCGTAGTATACAATTCCAGCAAAGTGGTTAATGCCAAACTGGGTTTCATAGTTGTTCTTCGGAGGGATATAGTTGGTGTTAAGCTTGTGCTGGGAGTTCAGCTTGTGCAACATGGTGGCATCTGTACCCTGTGCACGCAGGAAAAGACCTCACAATTAACCAGGGGTTTTCCCATTAAAATAATTTTCCAATCAATACTGCATTTCTTTTTTGTCTTGGGTGACAACGTGTATTTATTTTGAGAAAAGATGTGTTGGAGGGGATATCTCAAGTGCAGAAACGAAAGAAATGGATTAAATATCACCAATGTGTTGTGCTATATTCAAGATAGTGCTCCAAAGGGAGTATATTTAACAGTATTTTCTCTTAAAGTTCATCAAAGACTATTCTTGAGTCTCTTGCAGGCATATTCTTCCATCAGAAATATTAACTTATTTCAAGCACGGTTCACTGAATCACGGAATTGTCAGAGTTGGAAGGGACCTCTAGAGATCATCTGGTCCAACTCCCCTGCTAAAGCAGGACCGTCTAGAGCACATCACTCAGGACTGCATCCAGGTGGGTCTTGAAGATCTCCAGAGAAGGAGACTTGGTTGGGGTAGAAGAAAATGTGACAGAGCAATAAAATCTAAGGATAGGTAACCCAGTGGTGAATGTGAGTTTGGGGCTGATCAGCCCTCTCACAGGGCAAAGTGTAAAGGGGGTAAAAACAGGAGAGTCTCTGGCAGCAGAGCTGAGCCCAAAACACACCTTGGGGAACTTGCTCTCCTCGTCAATGAGGGAGATGATGTTCATGGGCTTGATGGCGATCATGTCCAAGGCATCCTGGTTATCAGTGAACTCGATGTGCTGCCAGTTGATGTTCTCCAGGTTGTACTCCTCCTGCTCTAGTTTGAAGACGTGGCGCACGAAGAACTGCTGCAGGTTCTCATTTGCAAAGTTAATGCAAAGCTGCTCAAAACTGTGGAGGGAAGGTCAAGGAAAGGCCACTTTAGATCCACCATGCTCTGTCTTTTTCCATCTTGATCTACCTTCTCAACCACTCGGTAAGGTTGCTGCTGGCTCAGAATTTCCTTATCGGTTCAGATCATCAGTTTTTCTCCCCCAGCCGATTAGTTGGAGGTTATCTTTTACGGCTATTATATGGCAAATACTTGAACAACTAAAGAAATATATTCTCTGCTGCAACATAAAAGTGGTAAGTTCTGATAATCTCTCATACAGAAAAAAAGCTTCAACCCCTCCTGTTCATCTCAGGAGAGCTGAAAGGACTGCAAGACCTTGAGCTTGGGGTTGTAAAGGAGGGTTAAGACCTGGTTCTCCTTTTGCCGGCTCCCTACCTGTTCACAGTGAAGTTCTCAAAGCCAAAGATGTCCAGGAGGCCGATGGATCTCCTGACACTTTTGAGTTCCTGGGAAGGAGGTCTGTAAATTGCAGCGTTGATCTTCTCTACGATCCACACGAAAAGCCGCCCATAAATTCCCTGCAACATCCCAAAGATGGAGCTCACTGACACATGTTGGCAGTTCACCCTGTTAGTCTGCAGCACCACTGAGATGGCACAGGGTCCCCTAAAGCATGGCCAGCAACTGGACAGTCCTTGAGGACACACTCACCAACATCTATGCCAGACTCTTGGCATGGTTTAAAGCTTCAAGAGCCATTGTCTAGGTCAGGAGAAGTGGGCCTGAAAGCCTAGATAAAAGACAACTGAAAGCAAAATCCCTAAATTTTTGATCTATGAGCTTACTCTGAAGCTCAACAGTCTTCTTCTTAGTTTCTAAACATCTCACTCTACAGATAAGCAGAGCTATGTTACACCGCTAGACAAGCCAAGGACATCTCTGCTGGACAAGGTGCTGACTTAAATGTTGCAGTACTGGCTGAACAGCCTGCTGATTTAATGAGGCAGCTGTTGATGCTTCAGTAATTCCAGAATTCCACGTTTTACAGTGTTACTTGCTTATTTTGTCTAAGCTACAGCAGTGCTACCAGGAGGGGAGCCTGATTTCAAGGCCCATCACCACTAGAGAAGTCACTGCCTGGATTTGCAGACCAGTTAGGTATCAAATCAGCTAGTTTGATCTACCAGTTCCCCACAGACAGAGTGGGGGGCCCAAATTGGCCAAAGTATGCTACTGGTGCTTGTTTTACAGCCTTACACGGGGCTGTAAACAGCATAGCAGTGACGCACACCCACCCCATCAACCTTCATCACTGCGAAGCCTCAGGCAATGCTCCCTCTAAGTGCTCTGATGGCTGCTGAACTTCTCTGTCCCTGTTCCTGTGACATTTGGCTTTATTTACTGCTGCAGACATGCCCAAATCCTGCAGATCAGGTGTGGGTATTACAGGTGTTGATAGAGCTGCTCATTTATAGCAGCTGAGGAACTAACGTTGGGGCTTAAGCTGGGATGTTTTCCTGAAGTCAAGTTGAAGTCATTCCAGAATACTGGCCCTTTCCACAGGGCATCTTTGAGTATACACAGTCTCAAGTCCAGACTGCAAATACCTTGAAGACCAGGCTATCTGGACTCCTTCCATCTCAACTCTTTGTGCATAGAACATAATTTCAAGGCCATCTATCGATCTGAGCTCACATGGGCACCAAGTGAGGGGATTCTACTGTGCAGTGGATGCTCTGGTCTCAAAACTGGCAGATTTCTTCAGTTTATCAACAAAAGCAAAAAGGAATGCCCCAAGATTTACCTTTACAAAAGCGTCCCTCACATCCAGTGCTTGTTCCATGCTGAGAGGGGTCGATACGGTCTCCCCCCTGGTGATTATCGTCCGGCTGGTAAGGCAGTTCATCACGTCCTGAGGGTCAACCTGGCAAAGATACCACCACAAACAACTGTTGACTTTCAACACAAGGATTCCTTACAAGGGCCTGGGCTACTGGCCTGTATGTGGGTGGCCAGGGAGGAACAGTACCAGCCCCCCATGGCTGGAGGTAAGTGACTTGTCTTAGCTGTGCAGGGCAAATAGCTCAAATGATGTCACAAGCAATTTCAGAGAGAATAATTAACACTTTTATACAGTGTTTTACTATGGAAAGTGTTCTTGTGGCTTACTGTGAGATGTTAATGAGGCGTGGGGAGAGAAGATCAAAAAGCAAAGCCTGCAAACCTGTGTCCTACCAGTATGAATGTAGCTTTGCATTCCCCTGATCCCTTTTCATACTTCTGAGATCAAGCAAGGGAAATGTCCACCACTAAAGTACATGGGATCAGCCTGCAGACAGCTGTGGATCACACTCTGGGATCAGCAGTGCCCTTGGAGATGAGATGGTGTCCCTGAAGGAGCCCTGTTACCTGCTGGGGAGGCCACTGAAGAATGCTCCAGCCACTGCGTGGATGGTTTGAGTGACGCAAATACTTTGAAGACTAGACTATCTAGACTCCTTCCAACTCAACTCTTTGTGCATAGAACATAGTCTCAAAGCCATCTATTGATCTAAGCTCACAGGGGCTCAGATGAGATGAGATGGTGTGCCTGAAGGAGCCCTGTTACCTGCCAGGGAGGCCACTGAAGAATGCTCCAGCCACTGCGTGGATGGTTTGGGTGAGGGTCATCTCGTCTCACTTCAGATAGAGTATAGATTACACCCCTCTTTCAGTTACTGCAATGAACTATTTTTATATCAATGAGGGAAACACTCCGTTTTAGGGACTGAGCTGTTTTGAATGTTCTCAAGGCCAGGCTGGATGGGGCTTTGAGCAACCTGCTCTAGTGGGAGGTGTCCCTGGCCATGGCAGGGGGGTTGGAACTCGATGATCTTTGAGGTCCCTTCCAACCCTAACCATTCTATGATTCTATGATTCTTTTTAGGATGATATGCCACCAAAGCATCTGTTTCTCACCACTGGTGTGAAGGGAAGCTCAGATGAAATGCAGACACCCACCTCCATGCCGCCAGTGCTGGGCAAAGTACGGCTTACCCAGCCCTCTCCTTACTCCAGCCTCCTAGAGCTGGTGGTGCAAGAGGAGCCTGTCTCAGATGAAGCTTTGCCATGACACTGGGAATATGAGAAGAAGCCAGAAAGGGGACAAGCAGCACCACAGAACCACTGACCTCCAGCAACGTAGCTGCAGTGATTAGAGACGCCGACTGAACAACCTCGCAGGCATCCAGGTTGTCATAGGTTCGAGCTGGGGGGAGAAAGGCAGAAGGAAAGCAGTCAGCAAGGGACACAGCTCTGCAGAACTTAGATGGGGTGAGGGAAAGGGCCTTTCTCCACTGCCTCCCTGGGATGGCCAGGCAAAATACAGCCTTGAGAAGGGAGAGAAAAGTTCATGCAGCTGCTGGAGAACCACTGCTGGCTGCAAAGGACTTGTACTCTGCTCTGCCAGCCACCGTAAACGACCAAGGGGGTAAAAACATTTCTAGCATGTAAATGCTTTAGGTTTCTGTCTTCCAAAAAGGCTTTTAAAATCACTGTGTCGTTTCTGACAGCAAGGCAGTTTGGTACCCTTACAGAAGCATTTCCAGTCACACAGGCACTTGTCAAATGCTCCATGAGTCTCTCCTTGCAAAACCTGAGTCTAGTGAATGGCCTGTGGCCATATTCAACCTCCCTACGTTCAGGAAAGGTGAATGCCAATGAGAATCTGGCAGCCCTGCAGAGTGGGCAGATGGACTTATTCCTCCCTTCTTGTCCTAACACGACACGATAAGCACCGGAGTCCCTGGCATGGCACCATGGTAGGTGGTCTGGATACAGCCCTCCATCCCTAAGTTGGCTCCCTCTCACCATGCAGAATAAGGAGAAATGAGATAGACCACGTCCCTGTATTTTGCCCTTTTACCTTCATATTGCAGGTTCCCCATGTGCAGGATGGCAGCCAGCAGCTTGGAGATCTCCCAGTTCTCCGTGTCAGTGAACATAAGGACCTTCATTGCGGAGCGGATGTTGGCGTACTCCTTGCTATCATCTCTGCCATCACAGGTTGTGCAGTTACCCTGGGGAGGCAAAGAGGTCACACAGGGCATGGAATAAGGTGAGACCACATCTGGAGTACTGGGTCCAGTTCTTGGCTCCCCAGTTCCAGAAGGACAGGGAACTGCTGGAGGGAGTCCAGCAGAGGGCTACGAAGATGATCAAGGGACTGGACCACGTCTCTTATGAGGAAAGGCTGAAAGGCCTGGGTCTGTTTAGCCTGGAGAAGACTGAGAGGGACCTCATCCATGCTTATCTAAAGGGCGGGTGTCAACAGGATGGGGTCAGACTCTTTTCAGTGAAGCCTGGTGACAGGACAAGAGGCAACAGACACAAGCTGGAACACATGGAATCCCATCTGAACATTAGGAAAAACTTTACTTTGAGGGTGCCACGGCCCTGGAAGAGGCTACCCAGAGAGGGTGTGGAGTCTCCTTCTCTGGAGATATTCAAAGCCCTCCTGGATGGGTTCCTGTCCAACATGCTCTGGATTTGGTCTTTGGCAAGGAGCTGCACTAGATGATCTGCAAAAGTCCCTTCCAACTCCTACCATTCTGTGATTCTGTAAACCTGAGTGTAACCCTAGGGCTTCCCTCTAAACCAGCAGCCATGATGTTTAAGGGATGAATAAGCAAAAGATGATGTTGAACCAGCGGGTCTGGCTCTGCCCTTTGGTGTATACTACGATTCAGTGATCTGTCTTGTGACCTGCATTTACCCTGCTGTCCCCAGCTACCCTGTGTCTGGCTGCAATCAGTAGAAGAGAAAAATGTTCCCTGAGGTGGGGACACTGAGTTGGAAGGACACACGCTGGAGGCTCCCACTGATCCAGCTAGAAAGCTGGGGCTCAGCCCTGCTGAAGATGGGCCAGTCTTAATTACAGCTGCTTCTACCATCTCCTCTGGATTGCAACACTGGTATATAGGGAGTGGGGCTGGAGATTGCTGGCTGTCAGACATGTGGGGTAGAGACAACTCAGCACTGTATGCTGCTGAGAATGTGCCATCCAGCCATGCACTCCTCCTTGTCCATCACTGCTGTAAGAGCATCAGGTCACATAGAATCATAGAATGGTTTGGGTTGGAAGGAACATTAAAGATCATCCAGTTCCAAGCCCCTGCCATGGGCAGGGACACCTCCCACCAGACCAGGTTGCTCAAAGCCCCATCCAGCCTGGCCTTGAACCCCTCCAGGGATGGGGCACTCACAGCTTCTCTGGGAAACCTGCGCCAGAGTCTCACCACCCTCACAGCAAAGAATTTCTTCCTAATATCTCATCTAATTCTCCCATCTTTCTGTTTAACACTGTTCCACCTCATCCTGTCACTCAAATCCCTGACAAAGAGTCCATCCCCATCTCTCCTGTAGCCCTTTTAGGGACTGGAAGGGGCTCTAAGGGTTCCCTGGATCCTTCTCTTCTCCAGGTTGAACAACCCCAACTCTCTCAGCCTGTCCTCAAAGGAGAGGGGCTCCAGCCCTCGGAGCATCTTTGTGGTCTTCTGCTGGCCCTGCTCCAACAGGTCCATGTCTCTCCTGTGCTGAGGCCCCAGCGCTGGAGGCAGCACCGGGTGGGGGGTGTCTCCCCAGAGCGGAGCAGAGAGGTAGAATCCCTCCCTCACCCTGCTGGCCACGCTGCTGGATGCGGGGGGTTTTCTGGGCTGCCAGCACACACTGCTGGCTAATTTTGAGCTTCTCATCAACCAGTACACCCAAGTTCTTCTCCTCAGGAATGCTCTCAATCCAAAATCCTTCTTATTTCCAAATATATCTAACACCCTTGTTATTTCCAAACAAGTGGTCTGGGCACCAAACCACCAAAACCATCTAAGCTTGTGTCCTGCTCCACAGGAAGGGTAGAAATAACCTGTCTTATACACAAGGGCTAAGGGTTTGCACTAAGGCTGTAAGGCTTGCGGTGGTGGCACAAAGGAGTCCCATCAACCTTGTGACTAAGACTTAGGAAGGTCATAACCCATAAAGTATCTCTTGGATGTGCAGGAAGCACCTGTCATCTCTCTCTCTTGCTAAGAAGCTCTCACCACCTCACCCCACCAAACCTCTGCTTTGCTGCCCTCTCACCATAGCAAGGTAGTTGTAGTCTGTGGCTTTCCCAAGACCCAGCTTCTTCTTCTGCTCCATTGTCATTCCTCTCAGCATGCAGTAAAACACGTGGTAATTCCTCTCATCCTGGGCCTGCAGTAGAAGAGCAAGAGTTAGCTCTGTGAGGAGAAACTGCACTGCAAAGGTCAACTGACCAGGTGCCCTCTCCATGCCTTGCAGATATGTCACCTTACCTGCCTGCAGACCCGGGACTTCTCCAGCAGGTACTGCTCAATCTTCGCTCCCTCAATGGCTCCCCTTTTGTTGAAGTGGATGTCAATGTACTTCCCAAATCGGCTGGAGTTGTCATTACGGATGGTCTTTGCGTTCCCGAAAGCTGTGGGGAAGAATTGCAGTGGGTTAGAGAGGACCTGATGCAGGGGAGATCATGGGTCTGGTCCCACGGGAGAAAAAAAAAAAAAAAAAAAAAAAGGCTCTGGATCACGGCTCTGGTCCCATGGGCAAAAAAAAAAAAAAAATAAAAAGAATAAAAATAAAAAGAGTGGGGCTGAGGGGGTAAAATCAGCCCCAAAGTCTTTCTCTTAGAGAGGGTAAAATCAGCCCCAAAGTCTTTCTCTTAAGTTTGGCTGGCTCAGTTTCACCTCAGTGTGGGGAAACAGGATATACCACAGATGACTTCCTTGGAAATAAAGAGAGGAACACAGAGAAGGAGACATGGGAACAGGGTGACCTTATCCAGGAAGAAGGGCCAGGACAGCAGGATTCTGGCAGCAGCTGATGAAATGCAAGAGGGTTGAGCAAGGCTGGCAGGAAGATGCTGCGGTGTGCGAGGTGGGAAATGACAGAGCTTCTGGTGAGTGATTTGTCGATTGAGAGGGAAAGGAAAGAGCTAGTCCTTTAGGAAATAGAGAGGACTAAGCCAGCCTCCAGAGGGAGACTTCTCCCTGCAAACAGACTGTGTGCGGAGAAAGGTACCATAGTCCATCCTCTTTGTGGGTGTGGAGGCTCTGGCTCCAGGTTTGGTGGCAGGGGATGGAGATGCATTTGAAATACAGACACCCTCCTCCCCACGATGCTTTCCAATGGTCAGGCGGCCCCGTGGTGCCCCAAGAGCCTCGTTCCACCTTCATGCCACCACTGAAGGAAGCTCCAGCAGAGCAGAGAGATGGAGAAAGCTCAGCCGGTGGTTTTCTCATCTGCTCAGATAAGGTTGCTGAAGGAAGCTCCAGCAGAGCAGAGAGAAGGAAAGCTCAGCCGGTGGTTTTCTCATCTGCTCAGATAAGGTTATGCTTGGAAAGCACTCAGGATATTCACATTCCTGTTGATTCCCAGGGGGCTTATTTACCAAGCAAAACACTGCTCTCTATGAGTAGCAGGAGAGGCAAAAATAATGTTATTCTTTAAGGAAAATGTTATTTTCCTTTCCTTCTCTATAAAGTGTAAAAGGTCCATCTGGCATCACGCTGGGGCCAGAGGGCCGGATCACCTATTTAATTTACAGACATCCAATTAAAACAGTGGGGCTGATCACAGTAACAGCTTGCTAATGTATCTATTAAGGCCACAAGCCAATTCTCATTATTCAGTTCTTTCTTGAACTACCTTTATTTCTTCTTCTGCGTTCTGCTGCCATTCACTGATCTTGGAAGGAAAAGGAGGGTTTTCCTATGGTGTATTGACAGCATGAGGTGCTTACTCTGTGCAGCTCTGGTCAAATTAATCTCATGTTCTGCTGAACCAGCAAAGAATAGGAATAGGATTTTTGCAACTATGGTCAAATAAAACAAACCAAAAAAATCAGTTGAATGCAGCATTTACAGGATATTGGTGCTTTGCATACAGTTATAATTCGAGCCCTGGATGAAAGGTGGTGAGATTTTTCAAGAGAGCTTTGTGTATTTGGTTATCAGAATTTTTTAAAATCCCAGACTACGCAGAGAATTAGGCAAAAGTTGGGTCTCTGTTTAGAAATTCTGGGGGGTGGAAGTACTGATTTAAGTGGAAAAAAACACATTTTTCAATTTTAAGTGAATAAAACAGCTGAAAAAAAAATTCAGGTCAGCTGAAAATTTAAGAGCCCAAATCAGAGACTGTTTGTCTTGTGAAAAATAAATTCATATGGAAAGAAACCAAATATGCTGCTTAACAAATGTTTATATCATTGCTTTTGATATATATATTTTTAATGTTGTCACTTTTTGAAACTCAAAATACAACAAACTGACTTACACTTGGCCATACTTTCTGATTCCTGAGTCTGATTTTTTTTGCTAGCAAAAAAATGCCTCCATCATCTGAGGCCTCACCTTCCAAGATGGGATTTGCCTCCAGGACCTGCTGCTCAATCCAGGAGTGCTGACCGCTGATGGCCGCCAGGAACTGCAGAATCAGTTTTGTGCTTTCTGTCTTCCCTGCTCCGGATTCACCACTGCAAAGACACCAGGAACTGAAGTCAGTGAAAGCCCTGCTGACCCCCTGCCAATGTGTGTCTCTCTCTCTGTCTCCAAAAACACTGCTGTCTCTGTGCCTCTTCTGTTAACACAGGTAGGATGAGACCACTAAAGATGGGTTTCCAGCACCCCATGGACTGGTTGTAGGAGAAATGGTAGGACACAGTACCAGACAGCTTCCAGCCAAGGTCCAGATTTGCTTTACAGTCCACTTGGCTCAAGCTCTAGTTTGGGTCTGGGTCTCTCCAGAAAATACCATCACTGGATCAGCACTAGGAAGGTCAGAAGGCACTTTCAGACACTGCTTTTCCAGGCGTGATCACCAGACCATGAGCCTGTGGTTCAGGGGTAGGCTGGTCCCATGGAACAGCTTCATCATAAGCCTTGAGCTGCCAAAATGCACTAGAAAGCAGACTATAAAAGTATCTAAAGGGTGAGTTGAAGGATGTTGGAGCCGGACTCTTTTCAGTGGTTGCCAGCAATAGGACAAGGGGCAACGGGCTCAAGCTGGAACATAGAAAGTTCCATTCAAATATGAGAAAAAACTTTTTCACGGTGAGGGTGACGAAGCACTGGAGCAGGCTGCCCATGGGGGTTGTGGAGTCCCCTTCTCTGGAGATCTTCAAGACCCGCCTGGATGCAGTCCTGAGTGATGTGCTCTAGGCGTTCCTGCTTTAGCAGGAGTTGGACCAGATGATCTCTAGAGGTCCCTTCCAACTCTGACAATTTCATGATTCTGTGAAAATACTGCATTTTAGAGGTAGGCACTTTATTGGATCACCTAGATATGTCCAACTGAGGGGCAGACAGGAGAGGAGAAGATCACGGGGCAGGAAGCAAGAGTTACTCCCCACATCTTTCTCTCCACCAAACTCTGATTCCTGTCACCTTGCATGTCCCTATTTAAGCCCTGACCGTGTCACCTCACCACACATGGTCTGAATGCAGGCTGCCAAGCTGATGGTGACAGTTGTGGGGTAGGGTACCACAATCAGCCTGGGCCCTCTGATGGTGCAATGGGAAGGGCTGGGCAGAAATCTCTTGCTGTAAGTCCATAGCCTGTCTGATATATGGGGTAGTCAGTATTAGTGATTGGAATGGACCCTCCTTGTGTTAAATAAAAGAGCACCAGGGACTGAGCCCCTGGTGGGACTGAATTGCCTCACTTCTTGGCGTCGGCTGGCCACTGGCACATTGCATCATGCCTGACCTTGACTGTCCTCTAGGCCTCATATGATGCTCTTTTAGCCCTGCAAGTTGATCATTACTGCATGGCCTTTTCAGTCCCACAGATCTGAAATATTATGCAAGAGAGGCTCCAGAGTGTCATTTTTATGCAATGAAATCTTAGGGTAGCCATGTCTTGGAGAGAGATGGTGCCCTGAAAGCACAAAGACTGAGGGTTCAAAACTTGATAGGACAAGCATCAGAGGCCCGAGGGAACCAAATCTGGTTCATACCACCATTTGGGACAGACATTGGAGTGAACTATACCCGTAAGCATGACCAGGCACTTCTTGGTACCCAAAGTTGACCAGTCCAGAGCAGAGCCATGCAGGGAGACACCAGTTCAGCAGTGTGAACAACCACAGGTCCAGTGCTTAAGCTTGTCCCTGGTGCTTCCTTGTGCAGAATGTATAGATCTCTGCATATTTGATGTTGGGTTGATCTATTGGGTTGTAGGGTAAGTACCCAAGGATCGATAAACCATCTTTACTAGGGACAGTGACTGCAAAGAGTCACTGGAAATATGCGGATGGAAGATCTAATAGGTCATTCAAATTTCTGATTCTAGCTGATAAGCTGTTCCCTACCAACCACGTTGCAGGTGCTCAGCACCCATTTTCAGGATACAGCCCGTTTGGAAATCTACTGACTCACCTTATGATACAACACTGATCCTTGTTGTTGCGTTGCATGTTGAAGTAACAGTTGTCTGCAATTGCGAAGATGTGTGGTGGCATCTCGCCGATCTTTTTGTTGGTGTACAGGCGTATCTGCTCGGGTGAGTAGATGGGTAGGAGCTGGTAGGGGTTTACTGCCACCAGTATTGAACCAGTGTACGTCTGGAGGAGAAGCACATGAAGGTTTATGGGGACAGTGAGATGTAGCTGAGAGGCTTTGGAAGCTTGGATGGAATGCGGAGGCCAGAAAAATCAAGGCTTTTCAAAAGCTGGATGAAACATGATGCTCAAGTCAAAGATGGTTGCAGGGTGGAGCCTGGAGCAAAACTAGAACAAACATCCCAAACTATCTAAATCAGTTCATACTCAGCCCTGCTCATGCACAGCATGGATTCAAGCCTTAATTCATATTTTGGAAGCTCCTCAGTTAAGATTCAGAGTTTCAAGTCAAGCTTCTGTTTGCAAAAATACTGCCAGAGCCAGCAGGTATCCATACATACCTATTGCATTGCACAAATTATGAGAAACTAGAGATGAAAGGGACCTGAAGACCATCACCATATCTCAAAGAAGGACCAGCTGGAGCCAAACCACTCCTGACAGATGTCCTTCCAACCTGTTTTTGTAAATCCACAACAGAACTGCTAAGTCTCCCTCTGCAATACGTTCCTCTCTACCATCTGTGTCTAACCAAAATTCTCCATGCTGCAGTTTAAACCTGTGCACATGGATATGGTCTGTAAAATCCCAACACACCCCTTCTCAGCTATTTCTCAGTCATTTTGGGAATTGGCTTTTTGTCCATGCTTTTTGTTGCACTATAACCAGCAAAGCTGTCCTGAGCTTGGACAGAAAAACCCTAACTTTGTAGTGTGTTCCTCTTCCATTTCTGCCCTTCCAGGAGCTGTTTCTCTCAAGCCTCTCACCTAAGGACTCGCAACCCTTGTCATGTTGCTCAGATGCAGCTCTGAGGTTGGGAGGTTTGGCCATATCCCAAGCTCAAGGCAGAGAATAAGGATCTCCTTCCCCAACTTCAGCTGTCTAAAAGTTAATGTCTAGAGCATATGAGCCAACAGGGCTCCATCTCAGCCTAACCAAGGGGCGTGAGATCAAAGCTACTTTCACTCGATGACTTCAAAGGTGCCAAGTCACCTTCTCTAGGTTAACTTTTGGAAACGAAAGTCACAAGATTGATGTTGCCTATACTTCCTGGTGGGATCAGCTGTGAAAGTGCCCCCGCTGCTGCATATATTATTTCCAGGAAAAAAATAAAATAATTTCAATGTAAAAATACTTCGGAAGGGTTTTTATCTGCATAGCCTAAGCCCAACAGTAAGCCTTTGGCACAAAGTAGAAAAGTGGCAAAGATGCTTGTGAACTGAGAAGAAAATGTCTCTGTGATCTGCTGGTTGCTCCTCTTTTTGTGCATATTGCAAACTGGCTGATGAATAAAAAATGTCTGAGCTGGTCCTTGTTTCTGATGACAGTAAAATAGCTAGCACAGCTGGGAAGAGGAGTGAAAAGGGAGACCTGGAGACACAAGTCCCAGGTCGAGTTTCTCCCATCAAGCTCAGTATCCCTCAATCATGATGGAAAGGGCTTGATTGGAGTGAGATGACAATTTGTTTTCCACCACCTATGCAACACTTCCCCACCAGCTCAGGCTTGCTGAAAGGCAGCCAGTAGGTGGCAATTGCGTCCTATAGCAGGGATGCTGAAAGCCCTGAGGGACTCATCACTTTCTAGCCTCATGGCCAACACCAGAGAACAACTTTCTGTTCAGTCCCAGGTGAGGTTTGCATTTACAGTGACAACTGAGAAAGGATATGATGGTCTGCCTTGTAATAGAGGGTTATGTGCCAGTAAAAAAAAAAAAACTCTTTAACAAAAAAAAAGCTCTTTAAACTCAAGAACAAAGTTGTCACAAATCCAAAAGGTAGAAATTGGCTGTGAAATCATGTGGGCTGGATGTTAGAAGAAGGCGGCATAGAAATAAGAAAGCAGAGAAGTCCCAGAGCAGCATTGAACTGGGACAGAGCAGGTAAACTTAGAGCTCAGAGAAGGAGTGAGCTCAATTTCTGAATGGGATTATGTCGCTATGGACCCCAAGGAACCTCAAGTCTTCTTCCAGTCCTGGGTGAGATGTTTGAAAGACTGTTTTCCTTTTCATAATTTTTTACCAGGTTACTTCTCAGAACATTTCTAATCTTCCTCGAACCTCTTCTCAAAAAAACTCTCTTTGCAGAGGTCTCTGAAATCCCTGTGTTTCAGCCACACTGAATGCAGCCAGCGAGACTTTTAAAGGAGTTAACCATTAGTTACAGGAATGCTTTCTGGATGCTCTCACCGACCCTTCCCTTGTGATTCACAAAACACTTGGTCAGCACGAACTCTTGTACTGCTGCTTGTTTTTGTAGGTCATCCCTAGTTGATAAATACTCACAGTTTGCCCAGTTCTCACAGCTGAAGGCACGCAAAACTTTGTCTACTTTGCTGATGAGGGATCAAAGGGCACCTCTGAGGAGACATTATCTCTTTGGTTTCTATTGCCAGGCGAAGGCAAAGCCCTCTTGTCTTAGGAAAATAAAGCCTTACTACCAGCCAGGGGCTCTGCCATGGCTGACCACAGGAACCACAAATTCATTACTGCCTGCATGACCTACATTTTAATTAGCCCCAAACAAATCCTTTCTGAGCCTGCTTCCCTCACTACCCAGAACACCATGGCTGACTTCATCTGGATTTTTATGGGGTTTCAAACTCTACCAAACATTACTGCATGTTGGCAATCCTTGGAGAGCAGCAGCAGACAATGCTTTTGTCTCCAGAGAAAGATCTAACCTTTACTCAGGAGTCCAAACTCCCCACCAGATGCTCTTGCTACCCTTTTTCTCTTAGTACATTCAAGCCAAACCATGGGCAACAAGCCCTTGTTGAAGTCTTTCTCATTTTGCTGCAGATGTTTCTTCCCTTAAAGTTGAGCTCATTACTGAGAAGCACTTACAGCATTAACCACATTCACGGGCTGGGGACTTTCCAGCCCTGGGAAGGTGTCACAACTTCACCGTGAGGGCCAAGCTCTGCGTCAAAGGGGATGATGCTCTCAGTGCATTTGTGAAGCAGCAGCAATGGTGGTGCAAAGTAAGTGAGAACGCCACGATGGTGAACGGAAACAAGTGACCCAGTGGAAGGCATGACAGCGATTGCAAATGACAGCACCAAGAGTCATACTCACCCTCCCGCCGCAGTTTGTCTTACGAGTAAAATGTGAGGAAGGAGAAAAAGGAAAATTATATTTTGTTAGAGCAGAACTGCACCCTCCACAAAGCTAAGGAGACGAAGAAACAAGGGAGACTGAAGACCCATTGGAAAACCCACCCTTTACTCAGCAGGCTCAGAAATCCTTTCAAGCAGTGAAGGTAAAGTCACACTGAGCTTCACCATCTTTAAGACAGACCAAATTAT
Source organism: Calidris pugnax (assembly GCF_001431845.1). Lineage (NCBI taxonomy): Eukaryota > Metazoa > Chordata > Aves > Charadriiformes > Scolopacidae > Calidris > Calidris pugnax. The sequence goes on from NW_015090884.1 coordinate 818,317, forward strand.
ACCCCACAAGCAAACATCTCAGGGGACTGGGTATTCCCTACCCACATGGCATCCACACGGTACCTTGGCTTTGCAAAACTGCCATCAATATTTCAGCACAAATCTACTCATCACAGCACCACCACTCTTAAGAGATGAGAGTAGACAGGGGTGGTTTACATGCCTCTGTATCAACCTACGTGCTCGATGTCATTTTGAGGGTGTCTCTGTATTTTGAGATTACAATAATTGCTGTCTTGTGCCCAGGATCGTGGGCTGGCACTCCAAAGCCATTAGTGGTGTGGAGCAATCAAGGCAGAGTAACCTGGAAGCTCTGAGATACAAAGCCCTTTGTGGGATGTGGCCATTCCTTCCGCACTTCTTCTGTTGGGCACATGGCATTGTCACCATCAGACCAGAAGAACTTGTAGGGAAACCACATAGTTACTGAGTCACTTCAGCCCAAATCACTGCTCACATTCACCTCCAGGTTAGCAGCTGCTCTTTTCATTAGCCCATATAGTATGATGCTGCCAAATAACTCTCTGCCCAGTGCTCGTTCATGTTCACAGTCTCCCTGGATGCCTGTGAATAACTTGGTGAGGAAGCTCAGAGGCAGAGCTTTACTGAAGGAGCTGCTTTTATTCACAGGCAATCTGATATTGCACACATGAAATCTTATCTGAGGACCTCTGTTGTCTTAGTGAGGCAACAGGCACCCGTCTGATGACACAGGGACCCTGGGACAGACACATGGACACCACTGAAAAAACAATCCAACATGATCCCAGCTTTCTCAGAGAGCAAAAGAGAGGTGCCGGAATCCACTTGGTACCACTGCAGGGTGCCCACAAGTAGGAGAAAAAGGGGCAGTGCTCAACAGATAAATGTTTCCTGAATGACCCAACCAATCAGATACAAATTCTTGGCCACTTGTACTTCTCGGATGGCAGTCAGGTTGCTTGAACTCAGTTATCCCCATGAGTACTACATCTAACTTTGAAGATGGACATGCTCTGTGCTGGAGGAGGTTGGACTGTAAACCACCAATGTGAACTCCCCTTCCAACATAAACTCTTCTATGACAGGTGAGCTCCAGCCAGCTCGAAAGCAACCACCTCATCTGACAGGCACCTATTTTTGCAGAGCTGAAAGGCAGCCTTGGCTTCATTGGCACTATTGATACCTCTGGTGACTGCCATGGGTGCTCAGTGCACATGGAGACACCACCTCAAGTACGAATTTGGCCCTCCTAACTTTTGGTAGTTTATAATTATAAACATCTGAAGCTCCCTAAAGAGAGCTCCAGGGAGTAACTCAGTTCATCTAACACCTGAATCATTTTCTGGTCATGGCTTTTTTTTCCCTAAGCTGACAATAGAAGGGACCCTGGCATCATGCACAACAAATAAGGTGGCTCTGTGAGAGATGAGTTTGGGCGTCTCTATTCTCTTCCAACCTTTGGGGAATTAGAGGTGCCTTTTCAGCCCCCCTGTCCCCTTCCTCTAGGACTGAAATCCATCTCTGAAAGAAGAGAGAGATATCTTCCAGAGTTGGGGGCAGGGGGCTGTCAGCCATATGAACAGCCCATGTAACAGAGAAGTCTGTTCTCCACCACCAACCAGGTCTAATCCAAAACCATGCTTTCAAAAGGTACTGGACACTGAGCAGAACAAGCAGACTTGATAGATAAAAATCCTGGATATGGTCTGTTAGTTTATGCTATCCGGGAAGTCAGACTGTACTACAATACCCTCTGGCCTGAAAATCTACTAGTCTTAAAACCTTTTGAAAATTAAGATTCCTGGGTGGCTTTGAAAAAACCTTCAAAGACACAGCAGATATTCCACTGAGTACCTGAAAACCGTAGGATTTGAGAGCAATACCAAATTTTCTACATTTCCAAAAGCTGTTTGAGTACCTTAGGTAGTGGCAAACACACACACAAATACAGGGGACCCTGGCATCATGCACAACAAATAAGGTGGCTCTGTGAGAGATGAATTTGGGGGTCTCTATTCTCTTCCAACCTTTGGGGAATTAGAGGTGCCTTTTCAGCCCCCCCTGTCCCCTTCCTCTGGGATTGAAAACCATCTCTGAGAGAAGGGAGAGATATCTTCCAGAGCTGGGGGCAGGGGGCTGTCAGCTGTATGAACAGCCCATGTAACAGAGAAGTCTGTTCTCCACCACCGACCAGGTCTAATCCAAAACCATGCTTTCAAAAGGCACTGGACACTGAGCAGAACAAGCAGACTTGATAGATAAAAATCCTGGATATGGTCTGTTAGTTTATGCTATCCGGGAAGTCAGACTGTACTACAATACCCTCTGGCCTGAAAATCTACTAGTCTTAAAACCTTTTGAAAATTAAGATTCCTGGGTGGCTTTGAAAAAACCTTCAAAGACACAGCAGATATTCCACTGAGTACCTGAAAACCGTAGGATTTGAGAGCAATACCAAATTTTCTACATTTCCAAAAGCTGTTTGAGTACCTTAGGTAGTGGCAAACACACACACACATTCTGCACTTCTGCCCCAAGAACGTGCACCAGACTACGCAGCAGACAGCACACTGATAAAACCAGCACAGAGACCCAAATGTTGACTCTTGTCCTGCTGGGGAGGTGGCCTCTGTGATGTTATTGCAAAAAAGAGCCGCGGTTCTGGATGGCTCCCTGTAAAACTCTCAATTTCTGAATATCTGGTGGGGTTGGCAAAGCTGCACTGGGTAGACTGGGCCGGACACGACTGAGCTGACTGAAGGAAGGACACTGCTGTCCTCAGATTTCAGCTGTTGGGATTCCAGGCAACCAGAGCTAATAAGCCATCAAAACAAACGTGGGAGATGCTTGATGTTGACTGAACAAGGGGTAATGGCTTTAAACTGGAGAAATCAGCTGTTGGGATCCCAGGCAACCCAGAGCTAATAAGTCATCAAAACAAATGTGGGAGATGCTTGATGTTGACAGAAAAAGGGGTAATGGCTTTAAACTGGAGAAAAGCAGATTTAGATTAGACATTAGGAATAAGTTCTTTACTATGAGGGTGGTGGAGCACTGGAACAGGTTGCCCAGGGGGGTGGTTGAGGCCCCATCCCTGGAGATATTCAAGGTGAGGCTCGACAAGGCCCTGGGCAACCTGGTCTAGTTGGGGGTGTCCCTGCTGACTGTGGGGAGGTCAGACTAGATGACCTTGAAGGTCCCTTCCGACCCAGATGATTCTATGATTCTATTCTATGCTCTAGAGCACTTGGGTCCAGCTGAAGGTAGAAATACAGTTGCTCAATTCAATGAGGGTTTTCCCCATGTGGGTTCCCCAGAGCTAAGGAGAGCAGGGGGTGCAATGCAGAGCAAGAGGTGGGGAAGACACTCACATAGATGAGGTGCTCCCGATAGCGGATCAGCAGGTTCCTGAGGATTCCTGCCTCGTTCAAGTCCCCCAGGCGGATCATGTCCTCCACTCCATGGATGGAGGTGGGATGCATGGGTTTGATGTGGGTGGCATTCTGCGGGGAAATCCAGTGCTCCTGGGAAGAAAATAAGGACAGAGAAAGGTAAGTCACATGAGATACCACTGGGATGGTGTCTCATTGGGTATGAGAGACAGAAACAGTCCACGCCAGAGAGAAGGACCAGATGGAAGAACATACACAGGAGAGCATTAGCACAGAGACCACAGCTTCTATTCCTGGGACATGGCAAAGACTAATTTGAAAGATTCCTAGCAGAAGAAGGAAAATATCTTTTGGTTTACTGGAGAAGTGAGAGACATGAGACACGAGGCATCCTGGTAGAAGCATCAACCAGAGCCGCATGGTCATCCAGCACATCAAGGGTGTTTTTAAAAAACAACAGGTTTGTTCTTCCCTTCACACAATTACATTTTCACACCACTGGTTAACCCTCTGCCACAAAATACTGCTGAGCAGAGAGATGATGATTTAGAAGAGGAGAGAAGGATGCACAGAGGTGGCAAAATCAGACTTTTATTGGCAGAGTGTCATTTGGACTGACCACTTCTAACAGGCTTCAAAAGGCCGTAAAAATTGGACACAGTGACCTTCTGAACCAAATCTCTTTCTGCCGTCCTTGAAGGGAACAAGAGCATTCACAAATATCTCAGGCTGGAAAAAAATTTACAAAGGACAGAGAACCTCCTCTGGTCACCCTCTACTTGTGATATAGATGTTCCTCTAAAACAACCACCACTGCACAGAAGCAGAGGTGGGAAATTGAAGAACCTATGTTTGGGTTGGAGATTGGAAAGGACTGGATAACAGCAGAGGAACAGCAGGTCAAGGTGGGTTTGCTCAACGCACTATTGGAGGTCTCTGTTATCATTGTACTCAAGAAGCTTGTCAGCCTTTCATTCCCAAAACCACCCCAAAACTAGGGACACAACATTGTCTTGCCCTTACAAGTAGAAAACTATGGCACAGTTGATTCTCAAGGACGTATGAGTAGCCCATAACAATGTCAGTCATCATGACCCTATGAGCCCTGGCCTAGCCAGGCCCATAGACCTGAAGAAAGGTCATCACAACCTTTTATACGTACATTGCCTTCATCATCCACAACCTGGATCTGTCCAGAGTCACACAGTTTAACCACCGCTCCAATGGGGACGTCGAATTCCCGTCCGGTTTTGAGGTCCATCCACACATAATCCCCCTGGAATCAAAGAGAGGACAGTTACACTCAGGGCTGCAGAAGGTTCAACATCCCTTGGGATATGAGTTGCTGATGTTTTGTACCCAAGTCACTGGTACAAGTCAAATGACTTCCTTTGCAAACCTGAAATTGTCCATTTTTCACAGATGCCTAGGAAACCCTCTGCAAGGTCATACTCATAGTGCATGTCCCACACAGCATACACTATATGTCTCTGTTTCATGAGCTCCTGGGTGGTTGTTGGTCACAGACTGCATCCAGAAAGCAGGTGATACAGGCAGAACCCCCCCCCGAGGTAGAGGTTTCCCTCTGTGCAATGCACAAGCCTATAAAGTCATCCTTAGGAGATGGGTTTCAGCTCTGGAAAGCCTTGTCTGGAGGCTGTGGCAATTTTTTTTCCTTGCAGATAACGACTGTCAAATATACATTCCCCTATCTTGGAAACTGCTAAAAGGGTATGTCTAAAGGGTTTAGAACATACCGGAGACACAGACAGATATTTCTTCAGGAGGTCTCTCAGCTACAGTGGGTTGTAGGTGGGCTCTTTACATTTAATCCTTCTCAGTGGAATTTACCTATTGTGAGCATTACTCACAATTTAGATAGATAAAGCAGTTGCTTCCTGAAGCTGTGCAAAGTTTTAGCATCCGTAATCTCAAAGGAAGAGTTTAGCTACAAATAGCATGGAAAGCTGTGCCCTTTTACATGCTTCAAATGCATCACCTCTTTCGTTTGAGACTTCTTTCGTTTTGTTTTGGAAGACACAGCAAGCAGTTGACCCCTATCCACTCACTCCATGCCACTGGTGATCCTATAAGACCTCTAGTCAGTCCTGCTGGCCAGAGACTATCTGCTCATCAGCACTGTGGATATTAAATTACGTGAATGCCAAAAGGGCTATTAAAGAAGCTGATTTCCTCAATGCAGAAGTAGACCCCAAAACAACTCAAAAGTGGGGCCCATGCTCTTTGAAACAAAGCACAATTATTTTCCACCCCTCATCTCACTGTGAAGAGGTACTAAAATTGGGAGTCACCTCATCAAATTATTGTCAGGCATGAGCAAATGTACGTTTTCATGTGTCTGAGTTTAATATTATGAACTTGTAGCCCCACCTAATGCCACGTTCCTGGGGGCCAGCTCCTCTTGTACCTGTTAAGCAGAACGCAAAAGCAAGATCTACCTTTGAAAGTCCTGAAAAAACACTGGGAGAAGGGAAGGTGAAAAAGAAGAGGGATCACTTTGCATGTACTGTGATATAATTCCTTTCCTGAGCATCCACTATCCACCATTGCTGTGGACAGAGCAATTATAGATTTGATTTGACCCAACGGGCTGACGAACAACCTTCAATTCCAGTCTGGGCAGTGGGAACTGGAGACATCCAGCAATACAAAACGTGGTGAAACGTTCACCATCCAAGTCATCGCTCACCAGGAATTCTGAGAGAGACCAACCTGTGAGTGCCACAGGGATGTAAGGCTACACCCAGGGACCCACACATGGAGAAATACTACACACGAGGAGTCCCCAGCTGCTTTATGGTAGACTCCACCCTTGGCAGCTGATTGCTAGGTTTCACCCAGGATACCAACAAAATCATCCTGCTTACACGGAGCTGAAGATCCAGCCCTTAGTTTGGGTTTTCACTTTATGGTAGACTCCACCCTTGGAAGTTGATTGATAGGTTTCACCCAGGATACCAATAGAGTCATCCTGCTTACACGGGCTGAAGATCCAGCCCTTAGTTTGGGTTTTCTTTTCCTCAGAGGGTTGTGCTACAGCACTGTTATAAGTATCTTTACCCACCTCATAAAAATATTATATTCAGATCTTTTTCTCATTAACTGCCTTACACCCACATCCCACAACTCAGTTAAAAAGGAAAAAAAAACCAAACCCAAACTAATGAATGCAGTAAGCCATGCACGAGTACATTATAAATCCAATGATATTAATATTTATTTCTTAGCTCCTTTGATCCAAGACTCTCAAAGCATTTCAGAGTGTGCAGCACTGTTATCCTCGCTGCTTAGCTGGGCAAATTCATGCACCGGGTGGGTAACTCGATCAAGGTGTTAGCAAGAGAAGAGGCAGGTTACTCAGCCCCTGCTTAGCAGAAAGCCCCTCTGACACCTCAGAAGCTGGGCAAATATTCCTCTCGATCAAGAAAACAAGAATTGTAATGCTGTTGTTTTGTTGTTGTTTTTTTTTTAAATAAATATCTAATTTTGAATAGCTGTAAACAGGCAGGTTGCTCAGCCCCTGCTCAGCAGAAAGCCCCTCTGACACCTCAGCAGCTGCGCAAATATTCCTCTCAATCAAGAAAACAGGAATTGTAATGCTGTTGCTTTGTTGTTTTGTTTTTTTTTAAAATAAATATCTAATTTTGAATAGCTGTAAAAGCAGCCTGCTTCACATGTTCTGCTATCACACAGCTGGGATGAAAAAGCAGCCTGCTCTCCCCAAGGTAAATTGATACTGCACTACCACTGATACAGCCCCTGTGCTCTGCCTGCCTAATGCACAGAGTGCTCGTCCCCTTAAAATGCTCTTTCTAAATGCATTAAAGTGTATTTCTTAATACTGGTGAAAAAAAGGAAGTCTTATGGGATGGGCTAAGCTGGTAAGCTCAGAAAGATCTGGGAGGGTTAAAAAATAACATCACTTCTTAAGAGTGTCGACCTATTTCCTTCCCTGACTTTAATGAATTTGATATAAACCCCATGGAACTCTGATACAATTCTTCCTTCAGATCAGCCCCAAAAGCAGCAGATATATTGGGGATTTCAGGACAAATCGGGGTGATTCATGCATTAACCATCTTGGGCAGACTGGCTTATCAGTTGTATAACCTTCCTTATGCCTGGACTGATGCAGTTTATTTTCCAAGACACACGACAGAGTACTGGAGAAGTGAGGATACCACCAGTCACTTTACAGTATCAACGTGGTCCAACTCTTCCTCCTCAATGCAGCTGCTAGGTGCTTATGTCCTTTCAAACCCTTTGGGACCCTCAGGACCTCACAAGCTATGGGCAGTGGCAACCAAACAGCAGTGCAACAGGGGGAAACTCCACCATGGGTGCACACACAGATCAACACAACTCATGAAGAGGATCTTTAGGAGGAGCTTCCAAATGTAAAGAGTGAGAAGGTTGCACCACAGGGGAACTGCAGTGCTTGTGGGGAAACAAAGACACAGGAGGAAGGTGAGAGAAGCTGGCACAAGCAGTATGAGGACCCCATCAAACAGCAAGACCAATTTCAGAGTGGCCTGAAAGCTCCCAGCCATGCTCAGAGCTTGGGACCCCCTATCTTACCGCTAAAATGGTTGTGGGCTTCAGGGCCTGGTTGACATTGCGGAGTAGTGTCCATTTGCCCTGGTCTCTCTCCTGATCGTCCACCACCTCAGCGCATGGTTGCATGAAAACGACTTTCTTCTTCTTCAACATCTCCAAAATCTTGCAGCAGTACTTGTCCCTTTCTCTGCTTTCTACGTGTATCCCACCATGAATGCCAGGAAGCTGTGGTCGGTTTGCTTTAGACCTCCAGCGTGACCATACCTGCTGCTTGCAGGACACCCTCTGACCTGTTTCACAATATGCCTCTTGGTAAAGATCTTCTCCTAGCAGAAAACTTTCCACGCACCAGCCATGGTCCTCCACTGGTGGTCTACGATGCTTCCTCCATAGAACTGGTGCTGTAGGAGTCTCAAAGCAACTCTGCTTCTCTTCACTTAAATTCTTCCAGTAAGGAGTGATACCTGGTTGGAGACCTGAAGGACACTGCAACCACCCGTTCTGGGAAAATGCCTGCAGCATTAAATGGAAACCTCTTCATTTCCCTCTTGACTTCTGTCCCTTACCTTCCTTTCTCAGTGAAATAACCATCTGCCAGCTTGAGGACTTTCAGCACAGGACACACTCGGGAACTTATTAATCCACAAATGCAGTCAGTCCCCATGCAACACATGGCATTTAATTAACCTAATACCTTTACATACCAAATTAACCAAAGCGCAGCGGGAACTCAAAACCAGAGGCCATCTGCATTTTCTTTAAACTGATCGCCTTGAGTAGATCCATAGCAACTGAATTTTAAATAATTGAGTGGAAGGTGTTGAGAGCAGCACAGCCTCTGTGCCTATAGGTGAGAGGAGACCCTGTGGATGAAAATGTCCTAAATACGAGGGCCACAGAGATAACAAGGTCTCACTGGCTGCTCTACAGACCCACTTCTGCAATCTCTCCTTCTGTGCAGGGAGGACTGTTGTTGTAAGGACTAATTCAGGGCTTCTTGCCCAAGCAGAAGAACACAAGACATCTTACAGTCACCCCAAATTTGCTTTTTCCTGTCCTGTCTTAGATACAGTTGGGATTTCTCATTTTCACCTAGAAAAGGCTTTTCTGCTCATTTAGAGAATTTAAGGCCCCAGTCTGTTCCACGGAAATTCTGGATCTAACTTGGTATCATTTGTACATACCAGCAACTAGGTAGTGGTGGAGAGTGGTGCAGCTGCTAAGCTTTGCATGCCATTCTCATTGATCACTATTTTAATGAAAAACTCTACTCATGCCTTGATTCCATGAGATTTTGAATCCCTTTGTCTGTGCTGCAGAGGACATATTCTTGGTGGAAAGTTGTCTAGAGGAACAAAGGCTTTATAGGTCCCCTTGATGTACGCAGAATCAAGGACATGATGGGTATATCAAACTCATACCGAGCTCCTTCTGCTCATCAGGGAACAGCAGTGACAACTGCTGGGTACTTATGTACCCAGTGAGGAAATCTTTGCCCAAGGAACAGATAATGGATTAATAACTTGGTAGGTTAAGCCATATTACAAAGCCCTGAAACAATAAGGTGTCTAATTCTTGTGGCTGCGCGGGTGATTTAAGGACGATGTTGAGTCTCCTGGATAAGAAGGCAAGTTAGAGATTATTAAGATGGATGTCTACAGTCTACCAAAGGAGCAAGCAAAAATGTCCGTGAAATGCAACAGCAATGCAGGGAGAAGGAGACACAGGTCAAATATAACAATCTCATAGGAGATGTCTACCTACAGTGTGACCTGAACACACGGTTCTGTAAATGACTGCATTTTAGCTTGCCTAGAAAGTACAAGATAAATGTCCAATCAAAGCTAATAATCGGTGACAGGCTGCATGTGGAACGAAGGACTAAATAAAGGGCCACGAAGATGATCAGCGGGTTGGAGCACCTCTCCTATGAGGACAAACTGAAAGATTTGGGGTTGTTCAGCCTGGAGAAAAGAATGCTCCTTGGAGTCCATATAGTAGCTCCAATACGTAAAGGGAGCTACAGAAGACATGGGGAAGGACTCTTGATCAGGGAGTGGAGCGATAGGACAAGGGGTAACAGTTTTTAACTGAAAGAGGGAAGACTTAGACTAGATATTAGGAAGAAATTCTTTGCTGTGAAGGTGGTGAGACCCTGGCCCAGATTGCCCAGGGAAGTTGTGGCTGCCCCATCCCTGGAGGTGTTCAAGGCCAGGCTGGATGGGGCTTTGAGCAACCTGGTCTGGTGGGAGGTGTCCCTGCCCATGGCATGGGGCTTTGAACTGGATGATCTTTAAGATCCCTCTCAACCTGAACCATTCTGTGATTCTGTGATGCTATGAAATAAATGTATATAAAGGGACCCATGAAATGGGCTCTTTGGATTTGATCTGGGTCCTACAGATGCTCTTTGCTCATCACCACAACTTCCCCCACTGCCACACCACAGTAACTGGAGTGGTATGGGAGCAGCAGATCAGAGAAAGAGCAGCCAATGTATTTATCTCATTCTTGGCACTGGAGCAGACACTGCCATCACTGCTCAGCTACACCCTGTACCCCATTCCTGAGGCTGTGCATCCCCACGTGCTGCCAAAGAGTAAACCAAGGAGCAGAGGTGTGGAATGATTTGCCCTAGGTTATCCTTGGGCCAAAGCAGAAGATGGAAGCCCGGAGGGTGAATCCAGTCTCTGCAGTCCTATTACAGGAGTGTGCTAATTTTTTCCCTGCTGCTGGGGCTGCTGAAGGTCTGTAACTCCACACATTTCCATTGCCTATTTTTCGCATGGCTCCTCTGCTAGCAGATCTTCTGGGGACTCATTAGACGGAGTCACGTGCATCAGCCAGAAGCCCTTGGTGACTGCAGGGCTGTCTGTCTGAATGGCCTGAGCGTGCTGCCACCTGGAAACGACGGGAAACCCCATCCCTCTGAAGGGATGACCCGGCTTGGAAACCAGCCTCCCTTCTGCATGCATCAAAGGGGCAGAGCAACAGCACCAAGCCTCCTATCAGCATGCTTTTTTTTTTCTAAGAGAACGTGCTATGCCTTATGTGGGAAACAAACACACACACTCAGGACAATAAGGGGAGGGACACGATGGAGGAAAACAAACCTTCAGCTGGCTGGCAGCCCATCAGCAATACCATCCGGTGTAGATTACGGCTCCCCGGGGTAACGTTAGAATCTTCATGGCAGAGATGGAAGTATGAGCCCGAAGAGCCATGCTGGACCCTGATCTGATGATTTACTACACCTCTGCAGCAGCAGGCACAGCTGAGATCAAGGTTCCTGCTGTGACACGCGTCATGCACACACATAGTAAGGGGCAAATGCTTATCCTGAGGAACTGATGTGACCCAGGCAATAGGTTTATGCTGCTGCTGAGACCTGAGCTCCCATTAAGTGCTACCGTGGTGGTGTGGACCTCACTGCTGGAGAAAAAAGGGAAATACCACCTGCAGGAACCACCCTCACAGCAGGTGAACCATCTTATTTAATGAAAGCTCAGGTTTCATTGACCCAGCCTGTTTTTCAGACCCAAAGAAAATGCACCAGACCCTGCCAGGGCTGAGGAGGGTGTTCTTGAGCTGGTTGTTTTGCAGCTATCACTGAAAACTGAATTATTCAGTGAGACAGGTCAGGTGGGACTCAATTAACCCAGTGCATGTATCCACCTCTGAGCAAGACACCCAGATCTTTGCTTGATGATAATTGTAGGTCCCTTTCAATTGAAATACTCTCTATTCTATTCTATTCTATTCTATTCTATTCTATTCTATTCTATTCTATTCTATTCTATTCTTTAAGGGAAAGAAAGAGGCACTCCTATGGTCACCTCTGCATAAATCAGTTATTTAAACTAGGTCAGATGATACTGACCTAAAGGGGTGTGTGAAGAGGCCAGTTTGGAGGTAGAAATCTACAGTATAGGTGTCCAAAGCTAGCCAAGGTGGCTCCTACCCCTCGCATGGGGGGCCCTAAGGGCTGATATTTAGGGAAATTACTGAAGGATATGGAAAATCACTGGTTGTCAGAGGCTGTTGGTGGGCTCAGGTCAGCTGTGCTCTACCAATTACTCCCAGAGGCACTAAACTTACTTTTCTAAAATAGGAAAGATGATGCCCTGCAGAATGGCTGTCGATGCACCGCATGGGCCAAATGGGATCTGTGGGCCATATCTCTGAAAATTCATGTAAGACAACCTGTTTATGCAGCTTATTTTGGGGGTTTTGTTTTTTTTTTTGGAAACAAGCACAACTACATACCCAGGTCTCTGGAGAGCCAGACCCAAGCTGAGCCCTTTATTTCCTTACTGCTCATCTTCGAAGCAGAAAATCACACAAACACCAGTGCAAACACAGGCATTCCCCCAGCTCCAAATTTCAATATCATTTGGAGACCAGACCGAAATCTAAACATATTGGCGCAGCACAGCATATTATGATGGCTCAGACTTCCAACAGTTACCTGAATCCTTTGATCAGTATAACGTCTGTGCTCTACTAAAACCACATCTCAGCTCTAGATATCACCTATCTAATTCAACTCAGCTCTCCGTTACACGCGTGTACCCTGCTCAATTTAATAGAGTTTCTCCTGGATCCACAGCTGTGACACCCAGGGGAGAACTCGGACTGCTCATCTCTGTTCTTTGTACTCATTTTGCACTGTGCAGTTGCCACCGGCATCAAGAAAAGGTGGGAAAGGAAGAAAAAGCTTGAATTTCTACTTAACAACAAGCGTTGCGTGCAAGAAACACACCTGCTGGCAGTCAGTAACCCTAATAATTTTCCTGTTTCATAAATAAATAAGATTCTCTTCCAAATTTCTCGTAGCACATCAGGCACCAGCTGTCAGCCAAGGTAACGTGCTACACACAAAGGCTTTCTGAAGCAGAGGCAGAGATGCTAGAGGAATCACTAAATAATTCAATAATCAATGCACCACTCGCTCATCCTGTAACTCCGATACTGACGGGAGGGAAAAAACAACCTACAAACATGGCACCTGTCCCAACATTTTCACATTTGGTGCTGAGGGGTAGTCAAAAGCTCCGGGATCAATAATGATGGATTTAATGGGGATGGATTTAATTGCAGGTGTGCAATCCAGTGCAGTGCACAACAAGGCTCAGCTCCCCACAATGTCTGACCTCGTCTCTGGCTTTTGGCAAGGAGATTGTTGTTGGCTGCTTGGGACATCCCGGCTCAGGGGTGGGTTTTAATCGTGCAGGCAAACACGGAGATAGAAGATTTTAATCCGCCATTCCTACGGCATTACCGTCACGGGCGAAGCGGAGAATCCGGCAATCCGTTGACGTTTCAAGCAGATTAGGCTGGCCCTGGGTGTCACCCACCCAAACGCCGGTGCCAGAGCCCTCCCTACCCAGGTCTCAGGCAAAAAGCTGATGGCCACCGCTCGGGATGTGATTGAAAAAAATCTGCTAAGACGCAGAAGTGGAACAGGAAATGAAGACTGAGCCTTTTAGCCCCATGGCGGGGTCCTGTCCTAAATGCAAATAGGAGAAATCCAAAAGGAGACGACAGAGGAATCATAAGACACACAAATCCGGGAAAGTAGAGAGGGGAAAATTAAAACCAGGAGGACTTGGGGAGGGGGAGCGCTTTAGGATGGGAGCATGTAATTTAGTACTTTTAGACCAAAACATACTACTTCAGGTCCTGGCAGCAGAGAGGTTGCACTGGTACCAGACTGGGATCTCTCAGATCCACTCTAAATCTGCCAAAAACAGTTACCCCCATCCCACAGATGAGGATGTGGCTAAGAGCCCCTCAGTCTGCAGTAGGAGGCATGATGGAAACCACTTTTACTTATCCACCCAGAAGCAAAGATTTTGGACATTTTCCTTTAAATGCATATTATTCTGCATATCAAGTTTTGGGAAGATGGGATTAAGGGAATGCCATCTCCCTCTCTGAGCACAATTAGGGAGGGATGCTGGTTCCAGCCAGTCCCTATGGCCAAACAATACAGCTAAACTGCGTGCTCCCATTCCATACTTTGATTTGATCCCAAGGTGAACCAGCTCAGGGATTGAACCCAGCAGCAACACTTTTTTGCAAAATATTTCACTGGTTTAGCCCTTGAAGTGGCTCATCTGGCAACCAGCAAATTGAAGGAGCAGGGAGAGCAGCAGGACCATGGTAGTGGAGCAGGTATTTGCTGTAGCATCACCAAAGATGGTGCTGATGGAGGCTTTACTCCTGCAGTGAAGGCAGAGAGCTGTTTGATTTGATTCATGAAAGAAGAGTCCCAGCTGATGAGCATGAGAGCTATGGAACGATGCAGCAGATGGAGGTAATCAGGTATTTCCACCCAACATTTTTCTGCCTCTGAGGCACACAGCCTTTTCAAGATCAGAACAATTCACGAAAAGGACACGGTTTGAATTCCAATGCACGCTACTGATGAAGGGGGAAAATAATAATAAAAAAGATCATACGCAGAAATGTAAATTGGAAGGGATGTTTTTCATCTTGGCTCAGAAAGGCTGTTCAAAGAAGCATAAAAGCATCCACATGAATTCAATTGTTTTACCTGATATTATTCCTGGGGAAACAAAACAGGAATTTTTCCACCCTCTGTGATAAAAATCTCTTTCACTTTTCATATGCAACCTGTCAAATTCTCTTTCAGAGTTTCAGCTTCATATTTCACGGTCTGGGAAGATTCTTTTTGCTTCCTTTCTTTACTTCAGGGTCCTCATTCAAGGCCGGGCTGGATGGGGCTTTGAGCAACCTGCTCTAGTGGGAGGTGTCCCTGCCCATGGCAGGGGGTTGGAATTTGATGATCTTTAAGGTTCCTTCCAACCCAAACCATTCTGTGATTCTATGATTCATTCTATGATTCTTCCCCTCCTCCCTGCCTTTTCACAACCTCACTGAGATCTGTCTGCAATTAGTTCCTGTGTTGCAAATAGATGTGAGACTACTGTAATCTGCACAGCTACTTCTGCATAAGCAGAAATGCAGACTCAGTGCAAAGGGCTTAGAACTAGTAAAAATGTATTATTTTCCCATATAGGAGTGATCTATAGCCATGTAAATGCAGTTTTCCCAGCAGAAACACGTCTGTGCTAAGGGTATGCATTAGCCAAAATGTCACTGATATGTCTAGACAAGCCCTATCATATAAAATATCGTGTCTCATCTTCCGAAATACTGAATGAAAGGGGAGTAATGCTGCTTTTTCTTCACTGCCACGTTGGATCTGAGCAGCACTGCCCTTTTTACATGCTGCCTTTGCTTATCCACTGAGGGTTGTCTTGGTTACTGAGGAGAGCGAGGGGGTCTGGAGGAAGGTTAGTTTGCAGCTCAGTCAATAGCATCTTGAGGGAGTTTGCGATACGACTGCTTAAGGGAGAAGCAAACTGCTCCAGGGCTGTGTTTGAAAAGCCAGTTCCTGAGAGGAATGAGTGGCAGGAGAAAGCATAATGGAAAGTGAAAAAATCAAGCTGGCAATGCTTGTGATGCAATCCAATACATCTTGATACTGGTATTTGTCCCCTAGGCACCAACCACGAGGATGTAGAGATGCTGCGATACAAGTAGCATCCTTCCAAAAAGAGAAAAGATACTCCCAGATGTCAAAAAAATCCTGAGAACATGAAATCTTGGGAACCTGGATGCTTCTGTCATCAGGAAACAGACAACAAAAAGAATCCTACTAGCATTTATTAAAACCCAGCAAGATCATCCGTATTCCGTTGCTTGCTTCATGGGTTTGGTAGACCCCAGGGTTGGCTCCATGCAAGACTGCCCTTGAATTGGAAAGCCAGAGCAGGTTGGTAATTGCAGCCACTTGCCCGGATTCTTCAAGCCCCTTTGCCCACCTTGTTTGGAAAGCTTCCCAAATTGCTGGTGGTGGGTCCCTCTGAGGGAGGAGGTGGACCAGCTGCAGAGCAGAGCCATGGGATCCCAGCAGCACAATACCAGCCCCATCTGCTGTAACTCTCTGGAATTACCAAGTGCATCAGGAGTCTTCTCCATGGGTTTCAATTCCACTTTCATGCTAATAGTACCTGAAGCAGGATGAGGAATGACAGAGTGTGCATTTTAATCCCCAATTTCACACCATCACAGCTGGGCTGTGAAAGGTGTGGAATTCCAGAAGGCTCTGGAAGAAGGTAGGGACCCCAGGGGCCAACCATGTTCATTAAGGTCTGAAGGAACCAGTCAGCAAGCCCAGCTAGACAAACCCTAACCTTGAGGTTGTAAAAAGAGAAAAAGTTGAGTGTTTATGTTGGCACAAGATGATAGAGACAGGGACAATCATCACTATTGTAGTTGGCAGACCCAAGTCGGTTGCCTCGTTGGATCAGGATAGGTAGAGGTGTGCACTGTGGAGGCCTTCAAACTGTGAGCTTGGGACAGTTTTACAGCTACGGTTTGGAGCTCGTTGGACACATACTGAAGAGTTTTGGCTTTCAGAGAACGACCAGAAGCCAGAACCTGAACATCAGTCCTTTTTTCACACACAAACCCAGAAACTTGCTTCAAAATCCAGGTCCCACCAAATAATCAGCAGCCATTAAAAAAAACAGTAGCCACAGCCCGATAAAGCAAGTTGGTCCTATTTCTTACATGAAATTATCAAGGAATGGTAACTAGTAAGAGTGCCAGTGGGATTGCACTTTTGTATGGGTGTCCTGAGCTCTGGTAGCTAGAAGAGTGAAACCATAAAAGAAATAAGCTCTGCATGCTTTTGGGGACAACAACTAATTCCTGTATTCTTGGGACTTCTTATTTTTCTCGTGGGCATTTTATTACACAAATAGTCCATTCTGCACATGCTGCACAGTTTGCCTAGGAGGATGTGGTCTCCAAAGTGGTTTTGTCTCACATTTTATCTGCTTTACGATGAAAAAGGTCACATTACAAACACATTACAAATGCATTTTACTAAATGTTACCTGGAACCAAATTTTCAGTTTTATTGTGGTTTGCAATGTGCCTAGCATGGTCCAGCAGTGGGTTTTGCTAAATGTTACTCCTGGAACCAAATTTCTGTTTTTATTGCAGGTTTGCAATGTGCCTAGCATGGTCCAGCAGCAGGAAGATGGCTGGTGCTCATATGAAAACCCAAACCATGTAAAGGGAAATTAATTCACACGCAGAACACTCATGACTTTTAGACTTGTTTTGAGGAAATCAAAATTGCCATATAGCCTTGATTTTGAGACTGTGAGAGTATTATCACATAGATGTATTAATTATGCCTATGTTTCTGTAAGGAATGGTCTGAAAGAGTATCAGCCTGGAAATATGGTTAATGCCTCCACTGCGTTTTGCTGGATGCAAATGCTGTTTAACTTCAAGCATCTCCTTAATGGGAAAGGGCTGCCTGTCTGCCTTGCACCGAATCTAGCCATTTTATGGGGTTAAGGGGCAGTAAAATGCCTTTACAAAGTGATTTGCAGATCGTGAAAATGCAATGTGTTGACCTTAAGAGTCATTTGCCGGCAATGGTGCTGGCAATAAAACGTCTGGCTGGGTGGCAGGAGATGCCCATAAATTGCCAGCAGGAAGATGGCTGGTGCTCATGTGAAAACCCAAACCATGTAAAGGGAAATTAATTCACACGCAGAACACTCATGACTTTTAGACTTGTTTTGAGGAAATCAAAATTGCCATATAGCCTTGATTTTGAGACTGTGAGAGTATTATCACATAGATGTATTAATTATGCCTATGTTTCTGTAAGGAATGGTCTGAAAGAGTATCAGCCTGGAAATATGGTTAATGCCTCCACTGCGTTTTGCTGGATGCAAATGCTGTTTAACTTCAAGCATCTCCTTTAATGGGAAAGGGCTGCCTGTCTGCCTTGCACCGAATCTAGCCATTTTATGGGGTTAAGGGGCAGTAAAATGCCTTTACAAAGTGATTTGCAGATCGTGAAAATGCAATGTGTTGACCTTAAGAGTCATTTGCCGGCAATGGTGCTGGCAATAAAACGTCTGGCTGGGTGGCAGGAGATGCCCATAAATTGCTCACATTGCATTCACACTGGCTGCACAAAAGGCTTCCGAGTTGTGGTGTGCAAATCACTGGCAAGGCTCTGTCCCAGATAGCCATTTTTCCCAATTTTAAATACAAGCAGTATTTTGCTCCTTCTTCTTCTGCATGGAAAATAAGTCCACCTCTTTTTCTCCTAGGTTCTGCTAAAGGGACTCCAGGGAAAGGATGGAGGGCATCTTCTTGGTATAAGGGTGGGGATGTTAGTGGAATTGCCTTGGGCAGAACATGAAAATGGGTGTGTAAGGTTAAGGCACACCAAAAGACCATCCTGTGTTCACCAGTGGCCCATGTGGATGCCTGGAGCAGAGTGGACAAGTCTACAGAGGTACTTCTTTAACATACACTTCCAGTCCAAAAGTAAGGGGAAGCCAACCAAAGTCATCAAGGACTAGGTTCAGCAAAAAAAGCAATGGAGGTGGATAGGACATCTCAAGAAGTAAGAAAGTTGGACAAGCACTTGGAAGGGAGCTGCATTAGTGACTGATAACCAAATACATCACATCAAGCTTGGAATATCCCCAAACTGAAAGCTCATAGGTGGAGGGCAGGAAATCAGCTGAAGGATAGGAACATATTCTGAGGAACTGACACTGTATGCTTACTCGTCCCTTGGTGTTCACCAGCAGACAGTTTGGACAGAATACCAGATGGGACGGACCAACATATTCTGAGGAACTGACACTATGCTTGTCCCTTGGTGTTCACAGATAGTTTGGACAGAATACCAGATGGGACGGACCTGAGTCTGAACAAATATGGTCATTTTATATATGTCCCCTACTTCAGTACACTGTAGCTCTGTTCAGAATTTTATAATAACTTCTGTTCAGGAACAAAACTCCTCATAGTTTATAGCTGGTGAAGTTTTCTCCTTTCACAAAATTGCCTAAGGGAGGATGAAATCCTTGCAAACTTTTAAGACTGACCTTTCCCCAGTGCAAGAAAGCAGCTGCATTCCTCAGCCAGAGGAGATGTGTGGATGGAAGCAAGGGTGATTTGGGAAGGAGAGGAGAACTGATCCACTGTCTCACCTTCTTACATTTGCAAAACTCTGATCTCCATAGATGTGGCCAACAGGGAAAAGGCATTTCCCCTACATTGCAGCAGTCTGATGCACAACCCCTGCATGAGCCAGTCAGTGCTGCTGACCACTACAGCAATATCTGCAAATATACGTGGGAGTGGCACAATAGAAATACAAAATACAAATTCCCAATTCCCAAGTCCCAGTCCACACTTATTCATCTCATTTCACCACTGTTGAAAGCCCCAGTAGAGGTATTTAAAGTGCCAGCTGGCTTACCAGTGTGTCTTGTGCTATCGCACTCACAGTATTGAATTTTCTCTGCTCTTAAACAGATTTCTTTTTTAAAAAAACAGTCTCCTTATGTGTATTCCAGTAAACATTCAAATCCTCCTTCTGTTTTGGTCACATTTATAAAACATCTAAAAATAAATTTACTCCTGCAACATTCTTCCTGGAAATCTTCCTTAGAGAATGCCATTTCACCAAAACCTAAAATGCAACAGGAAAATCATATAAACAAAGATTTTCATGAAAGCACTTGATTTTGGCTAAAGACTAACACGGAGCATATAGTTTTGACATTCTCATTGGAATTCTGTCTTCAAAGTCAGCTTCTAATTCCAATAAAATTATTTTATTTATTGAGCAGGCAATGACACCTCAGCGGATATTCTCTGCACTCCCAGCTCAACTTTCTCCCGAGAAAGAAATGCCATTTTTCAATTTGTGCTATTGAAAAGGTCTGTTATTACTTTCCTTGCCCTGGGCCCCAGGAGCTGCTCACACCTACTTGAACCTGATTGCAGAAAGACAGAGCTAAGTTGCTTTTTTTTTGGGGGGGGGGGGGAACCTACAATGTGCTACTAAATGATGCTGTGGCTTGAAAAGGGATGATTTTTACACCATAAAGGGTTCAGTCTTTCACTAGTGTACATCAGATGTGCCTGTGACCCCAAATCTGTAAAATGTTGAGGGCTTCCTTTTTAATGCCTCGCTATTGAATGGTTTCCAGTTCTGCATGAGGAATTTGATGAAGAGGAAGGTCACCTCAAACAGGTTGAGCCGCCTGCCTGCTTGCACAGCCATTCACACCAAGAGCAGATTAATAGCATGGTCCCACACTCCACTGAGGATGCCATATCACAAACATTTCTTACAGCAGCCATTGTTGGCTTAAATGTCCACCTTCTACCCAAATCCTTTAAATTGTGACTCCCTATATCACATCTGAGAACCTATCTGATTTAAAATAACAGCAATAAGTAAGAAACAATAGATTATGTTCAGAGTTTTTTAAAGTACTTGTAAATCATATGATTTTGGTGAAATTGTGGACAATGTGGGAAGAAGAGAAAGGCTGAGAGAGGGAGGTGGGTGAGCAGGGAGGGGATGGGACAGGACAGAGACCACAGAATCACAGAATCTTCATGGTTGGAAGGGAGATCATTGAGATCATTTGAGATCATTGAGTCCAACCATACACACACACAAAAAACCCCCAAAACAACAACAAAAAACCCCACCGAACCCAACAATCTTGGGCACTAGAGCTTGCCCTGAAGTGCCACATCTACATGTTTCTTAAATACCTCCAGAGATGGTGACTCCACCACCTCCCTGGGTAAACGTTTTGCTCTGCTCTGTTCCATGGCTGGGATAAAGATCCTTCCTCCCATTACAAATAGTAATCAGAGGCTCAATAAAGGGAGGACCAAGGGAAATCAGCCCTTGTGCTGGATGAGATGGGAGTGGGTGAGAATGAAGGATTTCTGACCCCCCTCCCCGAACCTCACTCTTGAGAAGGGGTTGCTCCACCAGCTGGTGCACAATGGCCATGTGAAGTCAAAGATTCACTACAGGCATTTTCTTCACAGAAAGCATATGCAAACAGCAAAACTTCTTCAGAGTCAGGTTATAGAATCATAGAATCATTTAGGTTGGAAAGGACCCTTAAGATCACTGAGTCCAACTGGTAACCTACCACAGCCAAGTCAACCACTAAACCATGTCCCTAAGTGCTATGTCTACACATCTTTTAAACACTTCCAGGGATGGCGACTCAACCACTTCCCTGGGGAGCCTGTTCCAGTGCCTGACAAGTTGGAGTGGGTCCAGAAGAGGACCACAAAGATGGTCTGAGGGCTGGAACTCCTTTGCTGTGAGGTAGTTGGGGTTGTTCAGCTGGAGGAGAGAAGGCTCCTGGAAGACCTTACTGCAGCCCTTCAGCGCTTAAAAGGGGCTTATAATAAAGATGAGGACAAAGGTTTTAGCTTGTTGTGTCTTTTAGGGCTTGTTGTGATAGGACAAGGGGTAATAGTTTTAAACTCAAAGAGGGAAGATTTAAACTAGATGTGAGGAAGAAAATTTTTACTCTGAGGGTGGTGATACACTGGCCCAGGTTGCTCAGAGAGGTGAGAGATGCCCCATCCCTGGAAATATTCCAGGTCAGGTTGGACAGGGCTCTGAGCAATCTGATCTAGTTGAAGATGTCCCTGCTCACTGCAGAGGGGCTGAACTAGATGACTTTTAAAGGTCCCTTCCAACCCAAACCATTCTGTGATTTGATGATTCAACAGCCCTTTCAGTGAAGACATTTTTCCTAATATCCAATCTAAACCTCCTGTGGTGCAACTTGAGGCCATGATGAGTAGGAGGGCTTAAGAGAAAGAAGCAGTTTGAGGGGCTGAATGTCTCTCTTGCTCCAGACTTCAGGTCTCAGCCAGTTAAATCCCAGCTGTAAGGGCTCTGACAGAGAGAAGATGAGATGATATGTGAACTGCTACGCAAGAGCTGTCCCCAAGGATGTAGATTTTCCCTGGGGAAAACTAAGGTTCCAAGATTAATTCACCGTAATTTTTTTTATTGAGCCCTTTGAAGTTTCCTGTATCCTCAAATGAATGTCCTGTTGACTGGGTATTTTGTTTCTGCCTCTTAAAAAGCAAAACTAAACTCACCCACATGTACAACAGCTCTCACAGAATCACAGAATGATATGGGTTTGGAAGGAACCTCTGGAGATCATCTAGTCCAACCACCCTTCCAAAGCAGGTCCACCCAGAGCAGGATGGACAGGAATGTGTTCTGGCAGGTTTTGAATGTTTCCAGAGAAGGAGACTCCATCACCTCTCTGGGCAGCCTTTACCAGGGCTCTGCCACCCTCACAGTGAAGAAGTTCCTCCTCACGTTTAGATGGAACTTCTTATGTTCAAGTTTGTGCCCCTTTCCTCTTGTCCTGTCCCTGGGCACCACTGAAAAAAAGACTGGCCCCATCCTCCTGACACCCACCCTTTGAGTATTTATAGGCATTGATCAGAGCCCTTCCCTCAGTCTTCTCTTCTCTAGACTAAAAAGACCCAAGTCTCTCAGCCTCTCCTCGTAGGAGAGATGCTCCAGCCCCCTCATCATCTCTGTAGCCCTCTGCTGTACCCTCTCCAGCAGTTCCCTGTCTTTCTGGAACTGGGGGAATTCAGAACTGGACACAGTGCTCCAGATGGGGCAGAGTAGACAGGGAGGAGGATAACCCAAGCTCACTCCAAGCCTTCTCTATCTTGAGATCAAACAAATGAAGGTTTGACTGCCTATACTTTGGAGAAGATAGATCCTGAGAGCTTGTCGAAGGTATCAAAAACAGCAAAGAGTGCGTTTCAGACAGACACTTTAAGAGGCAGGGTATCTCCACACCAGGGCTGAGATTGCTCTCTCTACCTTTATTTGACATCCTGCAATTTATATTCTGCAGCCATCGCACTGCAAGAACATCTCCCCAGCCTGCAGCTTCTTTTTCTGCACGCAGCTACCCCAGCACTTTAATTGTCCCATAAATTTGATGGAAAGGATCTGATGCAGAGAGCTGTTAAAATGCCAAATGTCTTGAGCGCTGCAACTAATGAATGGCTCCCAACGATTCATGTTTCAATCTATATGCAAATGTGCCCTTTGGTTGGCTTGTGCTGGACTTTTCAGCGCTGCCTTACAGCTACCCAGGGAAGCCTCAGACTCATAGATCAGACAGATACAAGGCATAAATGGGAGAAGACTTAAATTATTCAGTGTTTATGAGAAAGAGAAACCAAAACAGTAGGGCTTGCGCTTTGCTTTTTGTAATAACATGATTACACATCAGCCCTGAGAACACCTACAATAAGGTCGGGTTTTTTCTCCCCCCCTTTTTTTCCTCCTTGCTAACAAAATATGTAGCTCAACGAATCACTTAGCAAAGCTGAATGCATATTATCCAATAACACCCCAAATAGTGTATGTGAGCTCCAGGTAAAACTCGTGTTCGCAGAGCCCAGCTGGGAGATGCCTGTGAAGGGACTGAAAGATTTAAAAATCTGGCCTCTGCTATTCTTACTCCCACCGAGGGGAAAACACCTCCTGGAGCATCAAACCAAGTCTCTGTAAAGGCCAGTGGTCACGAAACCTATTCCTGCTCATTAACGAGCTGCACAAATCCCTTTCACCTGCAGTGCAATGTGAAATCCTGGTCTTAGCGAGAAGAAATTAAGCTAGAGCAGGTACAGAAAGGGCTGCCACCATCACGAGAGGGCTGCAGGGCTTGTTTTATAAGGGGGGGGAAAAAAGGGTTTTGTAGGATTTTTATCAATTCCAAGGCTAGGAAGGAAAGTGATTGCTCTCTATACAAACACCTGAGAAAGGGACAAGAAGGGAAAATGACAATTTTAGGTAAAAGCCAGTCCTGACACAAGAACAGGAATCACAAAACACCCTCAGAAAACAATGATGTGGATGTATCAAGTGAAGTCTCATCCGTGTAAGACTCGTTTTGTGAGGTTTAAAGCCAAAGCTGAACTGGGAGTTTTATGCTCAAAGAAATGCCAGAGCTGGGACAGCCGTTGCAGAATGGATGGCTGCAGAGAAACTGCAAGGTTTTGGCATTGCCCCCAAGAGTTGCCCCCACCAGGAGAGCAGAGAGGTGCTCTGCTGAGCCAGGAGAGCAGAGGTGAATCTTCTGGCCAAGCCTTGGCTCCTGCAAAGCTTCAGAGTAGTTGGAGACACCTTCTGTGCTTTGGTGTAGAACTAGAAAGAGCTTTATAGCCTGAGACGTTGACAGTGCTCGATCCTTCAGGACCTTAATTTTTGGCTATCCTTTGGTATCCTTTATCTGCTTAGCTTAGTCCTCCACTGTTTCTTTTCACTCCTATTTTTACTTCTTTCCCTATAACTCCTGCAGCAGGTTGGGGGCCCACTAAGACTGGGAGAAACCCACAACAGCAACAGTGCTCTTCACATGGTCTGGACAGGGTCAGGAGACCACAGCAATACAGATGCAATCTTCTGCCAAGCCTGGTTTAGTGGGCGAGCTTTGTGGGATGCTGAACTTGGTCCTGCATGAAATATTTAAATTTTGCGAGCGTACTTTATCCCAGAGAAGTGGAACAAGTGGTTTTGATTTCTGTGGGTCTGGCCCAGCAGCAGGAAATTTGCAGCATTGGGAAACCCTGTCTTTAAGATCAGGTGATATGAGGGTGGCCAACATGAGCGAGAAAACGCAGTTGGCAAAAACAACCATGTGGCAAGCAGCAAATATTTGTGATTTGCCACCAGGACAGCGGTGACCTCGGCAAAGCCCTCTATTGATGTGCCCCTCAACAGGCTGTGGTCATCTGCGGCTGGGGCCACCACACCCTCCTGGTCTCCACTCCAGCTCAAAAAACGTCTCTGCTTTAAATAAAGGACAGAACAAGCAGGAACGAGCTGCTGCTGTGCTGCGGAGCCAAACGAGCTTGTCTGGCTGCCAGGGCAGGAATTTAGGAAGCCCTCCTTTTTCTTCTTCCTTTTCTTTGTGCATAGAAATGGACTTGCCATGAGTAATTTGCTAGTGACTAAAGCTGATAAGTTTGGCTCCCTGCAGGCCCCTGCTAGGGAACAATATTGGCTTTTCTTCTGAATTACTGGGTGGAAGACACAGGGCAGGAGCTCTCTGCGTTTTCTCCTCCACGCTCAGCTGCCCAGAGCCAACCTCTAAGGAAGATCCCAGTGGGAACCATTTTGATGCCACAGGTTCATCTTCAAAATTCCTGGATTTATAGCTGGGTAAAGACAGGAAAACTAAGCTGCAAGGGCCAAAAGCTCTGTGCAGATCTAGCCTGAGCGATGGTTTGCTCTTTTGGTTGACCTTGTTGGAGAAAATTTTCAGGGGAAAAGAGGTGGGAAGGGAGGACCATAAGAATGTTGTGCACGTTCAAGAATAATAAAGAAAGGACAAGACAGAGAGCGAAAGCTCTCTAGAAAGTCATACTGATCAGGAACAGTAAAGATGTACTTCTGAAATCTTTCCGTAAAACTGAAGGAAGCAAAATACAGATTTTGCTGCTCCTTGCAATTAAGCACCTCCATAAACAGCAGCTCCTTGGACCACAGAGAGAAACATGGTTCAAGTGTGACTCAGATTGGATCTTTAGATGGGGTAAACTGGTAGAAAGTGACCTCAGAAAGAACGGTATCTGCTAACAACTGGGAAACCTCCCTCCTTTCATTATGGAAGGATCCTTGTTCACCTTATCCATGCTACAGAGAGGTGTTTACAGCAAGAAAAAAGGTATACACAAACCTATTTCCCTGATATTTGTCAACACCTGCTGAGCATCTGAACCCTCAGGGAGAGTTATCTCAAAACTATTGGGGACAACAAGAAACGGAAGAATTTTTTGAAAACTGCAAGGTTTTAGGGAGCTAGGGTTTTTTCTTGTGTAATAATAAGAAGCTTTAATCCCAAAATAATGCATCATTTATTGTTGATAACTTCTGGGACTCCACTTGGAGATTCCTTATAGACTTTTAACACCCAGTCCTCACGAACTAAAGATGTTTGTATGAAAAACAACTGAGTATTTCCTAAAAAAAAAATAAGGCTATTGGAGACTAAAAATACACACTGATTGTTAAGACTTCACTGCTCAGGGTTCTTGTAATAATACCTGCCTGGAGGTGATGGGCTTTGAACACGTGGGTGGTACAAACACCAATCAATCACAAGTGGCTCCAAGTTTATTCTCCAACATCCAGCTTTCAGCACAGAAATACCACTATGCTTTTCCCTCTATTGTAACATCCTAGAAATAACCCCTCATCCATTAGCACAAGGGCAGCATCACTCCTGTTTTGCTCCAACTTTACTGCTGCAACACTGCAGACACGAGAGGTAAAAGCCCAAGAATTCAGCCCCGTTTTCACACCAGACCAACCACACCCTGAGGTTTTCATAAGGACCCAAATCCCAGACTAGGTCCTGGGACTGGCTAATTAGTGTCTAGATGGACGACATAAAGTGCCTTAATGGTGTTATTGGAGCCCCATTAGCACAAGGGCAGCATCACTCCTGTTTTGCTCCAACTTTACTGCTGCAACACTGCAGACACGAGAGGTAAAAGCCCAAGAATTCAGCCCCGTTTTCACACCAGACCAACCACACCCTGAGGTTTTCATAAGGACCCAAATCCCAGACTAGGTCCTGGGACTGGCCAATTAGGGTCTAGATTGACGGCATAAAGTGCCTTAATGGTGTTATTGGAGCCATCTGCTTGTCCTCTTTGCTCTAAGTCACTTTCATGATGGCAGAGGTGACAGAAGAAATGAATGATGTCCCTGCACCACAACTCTCCATTCACAGTTGGGTCCATCAAAATGTCAAGTGCCTCTAAGCTAGTCTTGCTTGGGGCTTAGGTAGACACGTCTCCAGAAAGGAGGTCCATCCCACCCCTAAGACAGGTGGGAATGAAATGGCTTCAAAAACAACCTGCTTCCCTGACTAGATGAGACACCTTGGTTTTAGTTATCTAGGAAAATGGTCTATTTAATTAAAGATCTGAAAATGGGGAATTCAGACCAACACAGAAGACTATGAACTAGTAGCTGAACGACAGAGGAGTAACCTCCAGCAGAGAGACATCACAGGCAGCCTGGAGTGGTACCATCCTAGACAGAGTTATTATAGGGTATTTCTTGAAGCCTCAACTGTTATTCTGAGCTTTCAAATTAGCATATGAACTCAATTTATTTTATTTTCCACACTTGTTTTCCTTGACATCACAAAAGGCATCAGTCAGAGCTTGCGACACGGGGACAATGCCTCTGAGTGTTTTGGAAGGAGAATCAACCTCCTTTTCTCCCTTACAGAAGTGCAGCATGGTTTTGTTGGGCCACAGCTCCCAATAGGTCAGGGCAACACTGTAAACAGCATTTCAGCTGCTCCATGAGATCTTTGGCATTCCTTCCAACCCCAAAGCTACCCTTAGCTCTTCTTGTCACTGGTAGAAACTGGTACCATGTCAGTTCCTGCATGTAGCTTCTAAGGTCCAGAGCTTTCTGCCCAGTGACAGCCAAAAGCATATTTGCCAAGGAAGCCACAGAGTGGAATGAAAACTGTTGGGTAGATTTGCTCCATCACTTCAATGTTTGTCTGCGTTGACATATTTGAGCCTCAATCTGCAGCCCTGACCCAGGACACGTGGCGGTACTGTCAGTGCTCCCCAGGTGAGACACGGCAATGAGACAACCCAGAAGCTGAGAGTGAGCATCTTATGCCTACACATAGGGAAAAACACTGCAATCCAGAGCCCTAAATTATTTCAGAATCTTCACAAGACCTGCCACACTACTTAATTCTTCAATTCAATCTCTTTTTAAATGTGCAAAAAGACTCCATGTTTACACAACCAAAGCAGCACTGTTCATGAAAGTTAAAAATCAGTTCTTGACTAGATCATTCAAGACAGGCAATGAGCTGTTTTATTTTTCAGCATATCCAGGACTCACATGCAGCTTCTGGGCCATCCCAGATGAGAAAATAGAAGTGGAACATTGCATGAGGTTAATCTGGACTACACACACAGAGCAATGATTTCCTCTAAGCCAATCAAGGATTAAGGCTAATGAGTATCTGTGCATCTTGTAACAGTCCTTTTAGAGCAATAGAATGGGATAAAAATAGCCTGACTTGACCCTTCCACCCCAAAAAAAGACTTTTATTAGTCCCTGGGGTGATGGAGTAAAATTAGAAATGCTGAAGAGAGGAACGCTTCACTTACCTGTCGTAGAATGACCATGGTTCCTGTATAAACACATCAGCAATCACCAGGAATGGACCTAAACCGGAAGAAATCGGCAATTAATGAACTGACACCCTGACTCATAGACCCCAGCTCAGGGATTGTCCCAACCCCAAAGGGACAGACATACCCCTAGGCGTGGAAGAGGGCTAGGAGCACTCAAATTCTCAACGCTTTCATAATATTAATTCCAGACAGTGAGAGACAATCCTCTAGTACATCCAGATTAATGCCTGCATCGTGCTGAATGAGACCGGGACTAGAGGTTGCTTATGCAAGTAATATTTTGTAAACTGAGTCCTAGAAAGCTCACCAAGGATTAGCCTAACAAACAGACTGGTGCTGATTTATTACATGTGTCCTCAGATCCCACAGAATGAATTAAAGCACGTGGAGAAGGGGAGCCCTGTCTTACAGACCACAGGACTGGAAGGGTTACCAACTTTCTATTAAAACTACTCTCAGGAGAGGAAGGAAAATACCAAGCCCTCCACCATAACCTGCAACTAATTCCTGAGTTGGACTGACTATCTCCACACTCTTCAAGGAGTTGAATTTCTCAAACGCTTTCAAGGAATTGAATTTCTGCAGCCTTCGATCTCCAAGTCATCCTTGATACATGGCAATCAGTAATTCTTATATTTATGATGTAGAACATGTTCCAGTATGGTAAAAACTCTCATGCCTTAAAAAGCAGGCAAAAAGGCACTCTGAGAGATATAACCCCGACGAGAGACTCAGGATGTGAGGGCTGATTAAAGATGGTCTTGCAGGATGTAAGACATTTCCCTTCATAGTGACAAAGCGGTCTAGTCTCATCATACAAACTTTACAAACCATACAAAACAGGTTTTAGCCATAATTTTTATTTTTCCGCTTTCCCCATGAAAAGGAGAACATTTACTGGTGGGACAGGAGAGAATAGTAAAGTCTTTTCATCCCTTCTCAACCATCTCCAGGTGATATATCCCAAAATGAAACAATATGGAAAAGAGTCAGTCTTGCAAAAAAAAGAAATGATAATGCCCTATGCCAGTGTTCCAATACCCATTCCTTATGGCAAGGAGAGTGATCTCTCTTCCCCACCAGCTGCACCTGCACTCATCCCATTCAGTAACGTAGGGTTTAGTCTTTGGTGCTGATCCTGCTGACTGAATTTTCTGTAGCTTCTCAGCTGCAGTGGGAAACTGGATAGGGGGGAAGCTGGGATGCTTCCATCCTAGCTAGAAACGCAGGATTTTTCTCCATTAGCTCCTGCAGGAACTGCAAAGGCATATCCAATTATTCCCTTTTTAACTCACCACGCTGCCTACACCACCTCTACGTTTTTATTGACCACACATTTGAAGGTGGTGATACCCCACTGAAAGCTGTAGGAGTTTGCCACCTAAGTGCCTTCACCACCTTGATGAAAACATCCAGCTGTTGAAACCATCTCCACGATCCCTCTGCCTTGCCCAGAAAAGGAACTGGTGTCCTGAAAGCAGCCAAGGCATCACTGTTCACTAGACAAATTTTGGCCACGGACCATATTTAATGAATTATTTTTGCTTTTTCTAGAAGATAGATGGCTGGCGGAAAATCATGTGCCCACTTGAATATCTGAAAGGCTGTGATACAATATTCCTAACTCCCAGTTTGAGTCTTCTCTATAGCACATTAAATTATTCCTCTTCTCTTTAATTCATATGGCCTAAAAATAACTTTCTAGCCCTGACAAGTAGTGAGCCCTGAAACAGACTGCCTGGGGATGCTGATGACTCTCCTACACTAGGAACAGTGAAATCTTGGCTTGGCTTGGAGCAGGCCCTGGGTGAGGTTCTCCAGAGCTCCTTCCTAGGTGTGTAACATGATGATCATAGGGGCAGTGACGAACACTGGGTTGGTTAGAAGCCTGAGTTCCTTGGCTGAAGGACATCTGCAATGGACAAATCATCTTACAGTTCCTCACCTCAGTTTCCCTCTCGAAAAACAGAGATCTCACCCATCAAGGGAGCTCCTAAGTATTCCAGTCATTATTGATGCATTACTGAGCAACCTGCTCTAGTGGAGGTGTCCCTGCCTGTGGCAGGTGGTTTGGAACTAGATGATCTTTAAGGTCCTATCCAAATCTAACCATTCTATGATTCTATGATTTGCATGCTAATCAGCCAAATGGCCTAGGTGAGCTTGTCCCATCAGGTGTCTGTGTTGCAAAATCCATGCATGGGGGACCTCTACCCATAGATTGGGCTAAAGCACCAGGTTCAAGTCCCAGAACTGCTTCTTCAGCTGTTCATCCTTCTGCTGCTGAAGTGAAGCAGTGCCACATGGTTGGTCCAGCTCACAGCATAAAAACAGTTTCACAGAATTTCACAGAATCTTCATGGTTGGAAGGGACCTTTGAGATCATTGAGTTCAACTACCAAAAAAAAAAAAAAAAGAACCAAAAAAATCCCCAAAAGCCCACAAACAGACACAAACCAACAATCTCGGGCACTAGAGCATGCCCTGAAATGCCATGTCTACATGTTTCTTAAATACCTCCAGGGATGGTGACTCCACCACCTCCCTGGGCAGGCCGTTCCAGTGCCTGACCACTCTCTCAGTAAAGTAATTCTTCCTAATATCTAATCTAAACCTCCCCTGCCGCAACTTCAGACCATGTTCCCTGCTCCTGTCATTATTCCCTTGGGAGAAGAGGCCAATCCCCACCTCTCTACAACCTCCTTTCAGGGAGTTGGAGAGGGCAATGAGGTCTCCCCTCAGCCTCCTCTTCTCCAAATTAAACATGCCTACTTCCCTCAGCCTCTCCTTCCTCGTATGACTTGTTCTCCAGACCCCTCACCAGCTTGGTGGCTCTCCTCTGGACACGCTCCAGCAGCTCAAAGTCATTCCTGTAGTGAGGGGCCCAAAACTGAACACAGTACTCAAGGTGAGGCCTCACCAGTGCCCAGTACAGAGGCATGAAGATTTCCCTGCTCCTGCTGGCCACACTGTTCCTGATACAGGCCAGGATGCTGTTGGCCTTCTTGGCCGCCTAGGCACACTGCTGGCTCATATTCAGCCATCTGTCCACCAACACTCCCAGGTCTTTTTCTGTTGAGCAGCTTTCCAGCCACTCTGCCCCAAACCTGTAGCGTTGCCTGGGGTTGTGACCGAAATGCAGGACCCGGCACTTGGTCTTATTAAACTTCATCCCATTGGCCTTAGTCCATTGATCCAACCTGTCCACATCCCTCTGTAGAGCCTTCCAACCCTCAAGCAGATGCAAACTGCCCCGTACATGGGCATCCTGCTCAGCCCAGCCTGTGGTGATGTTGGATAGGTGTTGTGCCAGGCTTGTAAGAGTATTTACGCACCCAGCACAGTCTGCTTTTAAGCAGGACTTTGGTATCCAGAGCCTGTTGTGTTTGGGTTTGGTTTTTTTTTTTTTTAATTTTCTGAAAGTCTAGCCTTCAGCCCAAGCCTCCAGGACTGCTCTTTTTCAATGCTTTGGAAGTCCCCTTGGGGGACAAAGGAGGTTGTACAGAATGGGCAGCCAGCTTTCCCCAATGTGTGCTCAGCAGGAAAACTCCCAAAAAGGAAGGGCAGGGGGAGCAGCAGACAGCCCTCTGTTCTTCCCACAGGGATCAGTAAGAAGGATTGGGCTTGTCTGAGCACCAGGGAGATCAGCTGCCTGCTAATTCATGGGAGCACTGGTGGAACGAACTGGCCATCTGGACCCTCCAGTCCTTGCTGGCAGGACATCATTTCCACCTTCATCTCCTATGAGAGCTCTACAGCTGCTTGTGCTATGGAAAATGAGCTGGGCTAAACAAAATGTACCCAGCACCTCTCCCACATCACTCACACGTAACACAGGAGCACAAAGGCATCCCTCTGGAAAGCATTTTTTTTGTAAATTTGGTTAATTTTTCAACTTTCTGGGCATCACTAGCTGAACATCTGAGGGAGGCCGTGGGGTAAGGCTAAAGGGGTTAAAAGATCCCTTAAACTTACTGTGAAGGCAAAGAGATGTGTGACATGGAACTATACATGCCACTTGCTTGCAAGCAGCGGTCACAGAAGTCAGGGAGTGCATCAGTACAAGGTTTCCACCATGGTGACCTCCCCCATGGCTTTCTTCCTGGTTCTCAAGAGACCCCCAAAGGCAAGAGGAACCCAACAGAGCTCGACTCTGGAAGGAGAAAGCCAGAGGAGTCTGGACGAAGCCATTATCCTGCAATTGCAAAGATGGGGGTTGCTACTCTAAGCTGTTTAACTGGCATTTCTGTGCTCCTTGTTGGCACTTCAGGACCGGAGTCCAACCACATGACCAGCCATACCTCCTGGGGGATCGCTCCACAGTGCTAATCCTTCAGAGCACACACTCTCATTAAGCATTAGTTAGGAGAAATACAGGTACTTCATTCTAAATGCAAATTCTGTTCCTTTCTCCTGAAGTTCTCACGTGATTTTCCTGTCTGCAAGTGCAGCGAAGAAAATGAATAATTAATTTTTGTGTGTGCATTCACATTCAATGACAGCCTGTCCCCCTCTGCACCCAGCTTGGTGTAGACCCTGTCTTTTGGAGAACACTCCGGGCACTTAATGGCGTGAAAAAACAAGAGAGATGGCTGTTCATTCACTGCCTTATGTCTCCTTCACTCGAATGGCAGAGGTGTAACATATCACCTTAGCTGAGCAAAGAGATTTAACACCCTGATGCTCTCTGGACACTGCAGCTTTCACCTCCTGCCCTCCAGCAAGGGATCTGAGAAGAACTAAAGATTTTTCAATGTATCTTACTGTTCATCTGAGAAATGGTGAATAAAAAGGTCAGACCTACACCCTTGGAGACAAGTGCCTTTGTTCTTACCAAACCTGGGATTTATATCAGGAAGAAAAACAATGGCTCTTGAATGAAGTTAAAACAATAAACCCATCTTTGGGATCTCTAAACACTGAACGTGCAGGATAGTGAGGAGAGAGGAAGAAGGCAACGTCACTACATACCACCCCTACTCTTTGTCCTGCTGGAATTGGGCATGGTTGGGAAGCTATGACAGTTTGTATTTTTGTATTCTTCCTAGAGAAGAATACAGAACCAGGGATTTTGAGGTCAGAAGATATTAGTCTGAACATGGCAGCCATCCATCTTCTTCTCGGCTAACAAGTGTCCAACCTGCTAGCTTGATTAACAGGATGCTCGCAACACAGACAACCCACCACTTCTCTAGGTAATTAGCTCCAAAGGTCAAATCATCCTTAATATTTAAAATGAAGTAAGCATCTTCTCCTTCAGCTTCCCAACTGAGGCCGGTCATATCTTGCCAACCACAACTGAACCCACAGATGGACCCACATGACAAGGTTTTGCCCCACTGCTGCACCTCCACTTCCCTCATGCCAGTGTCTCATGCACCACTTGGCTTGGAGTGGTGACCAGGACATGGAGCGGAGCAAGGGCAGGGCGATACACCACGTCTGGGAGACTCTTTGCAAGAGGCAGGTGCCCTTGCTTTGATATCAGGCTGGGCTCTCTTCATTATGTGACCTGTTTCTACTGGTTTGTCAGAGCTTCAGCGTCTGGTATCTGCTCCCCATGAAGGCATTTAGAACCTACTCCCATCAGTTCTCTGCTTTTCAATGAACTGAACACTCACAGTGAGAACTTCAGACCACCTGAGGCCATCTTGGGTAAATCTTAGATACATCTGATCTCCTACCATCCCGTGCTGCCTGGGACATTCCTGTCTCCTTGGGTTGTAGCCTCCCATTTTTCTTCCTTTTCTGCATTAGAAGTGAGTTCCCTTATCTGCTCAGGTTTGCCCTCAAAGCCAGTGTGAAGGTTGACTGTCCAGTATTTGCTGAGAGGTAGGTAACTCCAGTGAAACCCCCACCTTAGTGGAAGAAAACCCAGACTTGGAGTCTCGCTTGGTGAGTGCTTTAATTACTGGGGTGTTGCTTGAAATGAGCATCTACCCTGAGCTTTGGACTGAGACGTTCATGGTAATAGCCATTCACTTACACCTTCCCTTCCCGTGGCACAAATATCTTCATCCTCACAAAGAAGAAATAATAATTTCTAACTCCTCCAGTGCAGACTATGTGGAGAGTAAAATTCAGATTTCAGATTTTTCTACCCATCACTTCTTTTAAGGTAGGGAAAAGATGCATCCCCATTAAAAGTAACAGCATTGCCCTGAATGCAATGGGAACAGGAATTCACCCAGAATATTTGCTGGTTTTTCTACCCACAGGACAGCTCTCCCTGAGCTTTCACAATTAGGAGACCCTCCTGATGGAGAAGTGGGGACACGACGAGCACCACCTGGCCAGCACGCTGCCTGCCACCGCGCTGAGAAAGTTCCCTTGTTTATGCCTTAATTGCCGCCTCCGCACGGACGGATCAGCTTGAGGTCATGCTGACAGGTGACGTGAGGAACGCGAGGAAGCTCTCACCTCAGCAAGGCAGGTCACAACGGCAATAAGGTGCAGAAAACATTAGAATTACCATTTCTCACGTGACCGGCGCATCCGTGACACAGCCCGCCTGCAGGCTCTGCATCCCCCAGGGGGTGATCAGCACAGAGCGTGTTTTGCTGGAAAAACTCCAATCCAGGTTAACTGAAAGCCAAGAAAAGCTTTTCCTACAGCGTTTGGATCAGACCTTGAGTTGCCACCAGATATCCAGCGAATGCTGGTATCAGGAGACAGAGGAATAGCTGGTTTGGAAAAGAGGTGCATTTCATAGAATCATAGATTGTCTAGGTTGGAAGGGACCCTTCATCGAGTCCAGCCTGGGTAGCCTGGTCCAAGGCTTGATAACCCTGTTGGGGAAGAATTTTTTCCTAATATCCATCCTAAATCTCTCCTGGACATTTCTTCTTGTCCTATTGCCTGTTTCTTGGGAGAAGTGACTGATGCCCCCTGGCTACACCCTCCTTTCAGGGGGTTGGAGAGAGCGAGAAGGTCTCCCCTCAGCCTCCTTTTCTCCAGGCTGAACACCCCCAGCTCCCTCAGCCCCTCCTCACAAGACTTGTGCTTTTTAGTGTAAAGAATTAACCTGCCCCATCAGCTGCAGGTCCAGCTGCCTGGATAACTAGGGGAAAAAAGAGAGATTCAAGCGGCATTGCAACCTGACACGTAAAGGTATAGGTGACAGTGGGGGGTAAAGATTTAGTGTAAAGAATTAACCTTCCCCATCAGCTGCAGGTCCAGCTGCCTGGATAACTGGGGGAAAAAAAAGAGATTCAAGCGGCATTGCAACCTGACACGTAAAGGTATAGGTGACAGTGGGGGGTAAAGATCTATCACGAAGCCCTGGATCCTCAGAAAGGCTCCTCGGTGTCTAGTCTGGGATGCTACACCATGCATCTAAACAACAGCCTGCAAGGGCTGTTTTAGGGAACGTGCAGATTTTTCTCTAGCTATTCCTGCAGCCCTCAGCCTTTCGTGACGAGAGCCAGAGGATTAGGTACTAATTAGATTTGAGGGTACTCCCATCGGGCTTCTCCTTCTGGTGGGCGGATGCCGTTTCTAGGGAAGACCTGGTAGTCTGTTGTTTGTTTGTGGTTGTTGGTATTTTGTTGTTGGTTTTTTTTTTTTAACAAAAAGGGATATTCCAGTCATCCTGCAGATTTGGGATCTCCAAACCCAGAGAATTCCAGCTACTCGAAGCAAAACCAGCCTTTCCTACACAGAAGAACACGGCCAACCTGCTAATCAATTAGCCAAATAACTAGAGGGAGAAAAGACTGCTGCGGGTGCCAAGGTGACTTACTGCAGTAAAACAGCCCAGGGTGGGAGCAGCCTTGATGCATTAGACATGCAGATATTTTGCATTTCTGAACATTAGGGTTGTTTTTTTTTCATGCAAGGAGCTCAAGGAAGAGAGTGTGGTGCTAATGCATGCTGCAGCCTGTCATTCTGCAAGTGCAACTGAAACCCCGGGTAATGATGCTCGTAACTGAAACCGCCAGTAAATGGGGTGTAATCTACTCAGCAGGAGTCAGAGAGTGGTGTCAGGGGTTGTGAAGTAGGTAGAGTTTCCAGCCAAAGACTTCACTACCCAAAATCAGGGCCTGATTTTCAACAGGGCTCATGCAGAACTGAAAGCTTCTGAAAAATCTGGCTTCTCCCTGAAAACTGAGCACTTAAACAATGTCCTTAGCTCTCCCCATTGGTCAGGTTGACTATGGATCCGCTAAAAATGTAAACACTGTTGTTTCTTTTCACCCAGCTAAAAAAAAACAACTCACTGGCCAGACGCCCAGCAGTATGAAATGATTGAGAAACACCTGACTTCAGTGCAATTGTGCTCTTTTCCACAAGATGAGAAGCGAGGTGCCACGAAATGCCGAGATCCCTCTGGAGACTGGGTGTGAAGGGTTTTTTAAGGAGAGCAAGTGAAAGGAATGTGATCCTCCGTGCCTTCCTCCACCAGGAGCTGCAGGCATTAATCACAGCCTGTGGTGACAGCTCCAGGCTCTGCCATCCCATTCACCTCTGCAAAGCATTGCACCAGTCAGGGAAAAGACCGTGGAGACTCGACTCTAGCTGCAGGATCTCAGAGCTTGGTTGGTCCCTTGCATGTCAGTACCCATCTCCTAACAAAGTGACCCAAACTCTTCCATATTATTTCAGATTAAGACAAAATAGAGAATTCCCCAGTGAGGCTGACACCATTTGTGTGTTTAGCTACACAGAGGGTGCAAGAGCGCAATGCTCTGAGTTGACACCATGTCTTCTCAGGATAGGTCTCACGGTATTAAAAGAAACAAAAATAACCCTAAAACACTACAGATATGAGGATGTGATTTTAAACAGAGCTCAAGACAAAAGCTTTGTTCAGGCCAAAAAGATGATCAGGGGGCTGGAGCACCTCTCCTATGAAGACAGGCTGAGAGAATTAGGGTTCTTCAGCCTGGAGAAAAGAAGGCTCCGGGGAGACCTTAGAGCCCCTTCCAGTAACTTAAGGGGGCCTACGGGAGAGATGGGGAGGGACTCTTGATCAGGGGGTGGAGCAATAGGACAAGGGGAAATGGTTACAAACTGAAAGAGGGGAAATTTAGATTTGATATCAGGAAGAAATTCTTCAGTGTGAGGGTGGTGAGACACTGGCCCAGGTTGCCCAGAGAAGCTGTGGCTGCCCCATCCCTGGAAGTGTTCAAGACCAGGTTGGATGGGGCTTTGAGCAACCTGGTCTAGTGGGAAGTGTCCCTAAAGCCTCCACAAAGCTGAGAGACCATCCTGTGATGCACTTGCTACCTAGGAGGGGTACGAAGCAATGCCCGAGCACTTCCTTTCCTCCTCCTGGCAATGTGCACGGATCACAAGAGAGCTGGCAGTCAGTATCAGTGTCACCAGTGTTTATCCACATGAATGTGGGGACCATGGAGTAAGACAGCACCATGCAAATCCCAGATCAGGAGTTCATTATTGCACAGCCCTGTGTAGTTTTCTGCCCCAAATCGGCACACATCATCCTCACACCAGTGACAGTGTTGTCATTTAGGTGACTTCGTGCTTCTCAATCTTATTTGTGTGCTCTAAGTCCCATCTGACACCCAAACTGGGACTGAGCTGTTCAAATGCAGACACAGCATTTCATCCAGTCAACCAAGATCACCTCCAAGACCATGGGGACAAGCAAGCCCCTCCAAGAACCCATCCACTCAGTCTGTTGGAGAAGCCAGGATTATTTCTCCTACTGACTACCAAGGAAGCCTGAGGTGACTGGTTTTACATGGATGTCCCCCCATTTATCCCACTCCTGTGCTCCCTGAGCAGCTGGGAATGTCAAAAAGACCACTTAGCTGACTCTATAGGACTGGTTTGGCCCTCAAACCACCATTTGAAGGGACTTGGTAGCAGTACCACCAAGAAAGACACCCATCTGAGTGAGTCCCAGCCAAAAGGGCTACATTAGAGCAAGAAACCACAGAAAACTCCCTCCTCTGGAAAGCCAGAGAATCGATACATAGCCTCGGTTCATCTGAGAGTACTCAGGAAACCGGCATCAATTTTTTAAGCCTCCAGCAGGAAGTTCAATAGATTTGCCCTGCATTCAATCCCCCCCAAAAGCCCGGCAGGTACAGAAGCTGAACAAAAGACCTGACCTTTTCTCCCTCCCTGTGCTTTCACGTAGCCAGGGCAGAACAATGGACCACGGTGGCATCCGATCCCCGCTCGGCGCAGCCTCCCGAGGAGGGCAATTTCCCTTTGTGCACCAGCCCCTACCGGCGACTGAGTATTTTTCAACAGCCACAACAATTAATCAAATAAAGTATCCTTTTGCAAAGTGGTCAGGTGTAATTTCAGCGTAATCCGGACTAGCAGGCTGAGCTGGGCAAAATGTTGCCCTCACAGGTTGGCCAAACAGTGTTTGAAATCTACTTTATCCATAGATGAACTCCTAGTCTCGCTAGGGGTCTACAGGTGGGGTCTGGCACATGACAAGAACAAGTTAGAAATGAAGTCTGTATTTGAAATTGAGGGCGACTTAGAACACGAACATGCTTTCAAGACTCTCCTCCTTGGAGCAGGGCTGTCCTGCACAGTGCTGGGCTGTACTGGAAGTCCCCTTCAGGATGCCCGCACGACCCTGTGTCAATATCAGAACTCAGATTCTGCCCAACCATGCTCAGAAAACCCCAACTAGCATTCAATCCCCCCCAAAAGCCCGGCAGGTAGAGAAGCCGAACAAAAGACCTGACCTTTTCTCCCTCCCTGTGCTTTCACGTAGCCAGGGCAGAACAATGGACCACGGTGGCATCCGATCCCCGCTCGGCGCAGCCTCCTGAGGAGGGCAATTTCCCTTTGTCCACCAGCCCCTACCGGCGACTGAGTATTTTTCAACAGCCACAACAATTAATCAAATAAAGTATCCTTTTGCAAAGTGGTCAGGTGTAATTTCAGCGTAATCCGGACTAGCAGGCTGAGCTGGGCAAAATGTTGCCCTCACAGGTTGGCCAAACAGTGTTTGAAATCTACTTTATCCATATATGAACTCCTAGTCTTGCTAGGGTCTACACGTGGGGTCTGGCACACGACAAGAACAAGTTAGAAATGAAGTCTGTATTTGAAATTGAGGGCGACTTAGAACACGAACATGCTTTCAAGACTCTCCTCCTTGGAGCAGGGCTGTCCTGCACAGTGCTGGGCTGTACTGGAAGCCCCCTTCCTAGTCCTGAAGACATCAGGATGCCTGCACGACCCTGTGTCAATATCAGAACTCAGATTCTGCCCAACCATGCTCAGAAAACCCCAACTAGCATGGGCTGAGCAGACCAACAAGTGCTGGTGGGGTGACCGTGGACCTGCTCCTTCATGGGCTACTCAACCCCTGCCACAGATGGAGCAAGATACACACACAGACTGGTTGACTTCAGGCTGATGTGTTTTACAACTGATGCATGAATTTTGGAGGTGATCCATGGGTGGTATGACCTGTTTGGGGCTGGGTGCAGGAGGCAGCAACCTTCTCTACCATCTGGGCTTGGCCAGCCCTGAAGCTGAACCACAGCCATTAGCCCTTAGCTCAGATGCAGGTTGAGCCTTTTGTTATATTGCTCAGGCAGCTACAAAAATACATCCATAATCTGAGAACAACTCCATGAAGAACCAAAGGAAGTCAGATATATTCCTTATATAGAATGATATATAGAGTCATAGAGTTGTCCAGGCTGGAAGGGACCTCCAAAGGTCATCTAGTCCAACCTCCCCACAGTCAGCAGGGACACCCTCAACTAGACCAGGCATATCCCCTAGATATATACTCTGGCCAATCCTATACCACCGGCTCCATCTAGGAATAATGTTATTTGGACTGGAGCATCCCCTTGGCCTCTCCAAGCTTTCTATCTATCTATCTCATGAATCTACAAGACCACAGGACTTGCTCCAAGACAGAGGGCAGGGGAAGGAGCACTGCAGCCATTGCAGGCTGGGAACAGGGCCCCAAAATGAAATTTGTGGGGTGTCAGGTGATTTGTCCCACGGGCGCTTGTTCCTGAAGTGGCTTGAGAGGGATTTAGGTACTTGGGCTCTTCCTAAGTCCCACAAACTGTTCCCTTTAAAAACCATCTCTAGATGATCTGCCCCCATCCAGCAACGTGTGGCGGAGGTAAGATCTGAACGCCAGATTAATCTGAGTCCAATAACTTAATTAATAGGACACTGCTCGGGCGCTTGTTCCTGAAGTGGCTTGAGAGGGATTTAGGTACTTGGGCTCTTCCTAAGTCCCACAAACTGTTCCCTTTAAAAACCATCTCTAGATGATCTGCCCCCATCCAGCAACGTGTGGCGGAGGTAAGATCTGAACGCCAGATTAATCTGAGTCCAATAACTTAATTAATAGGACACTGCTGGGTTTGGTTTTGCTTCGCTATGGAAAGGTTCATTAAGGAGAGTCTTTACTGCAGCCACTGTTTTTGTAATCACTCCAGCAAGCTCTTAGGCTGTGTTATTCCCTCACGAATCCCAGCCTATTTATGGAGGAGGGGACGATGCTATCCTCATTTCACACCAAGGGAAACTGAGGCACGACGGGAGGACGTGACTTTCCCCAAGGTCACGCAGGAGAACCGGGAAGGTGTGATGTGCCTCTTGCAGACACCCAAATCTGCACTTATGACTCCAGATCAAAAAGCCTTTAATAAAGACAGCTCTCCTGCCCCTCTCTGTCCTTAAATTGTCCTAATAAGCAGCTGTCTCACACTCCACTCTTCCTGGTCCCTAATGGTCTGGCTTTGGCGGTGTGGTCTGTCTCCTTTCAGTGCTATTAGTGCTGGCTGGAGCAGGGCTTCTGCAAGTTGTTATAATCCCACAAGGTTTTTTTTTCTCAGCAGGAACCCCTTTGCTGGGATTTTCAGTGAAATCCTCCCTCCGCCTGCCCCAACACTATCCTCTTATCTCTTGTGGTCCTGGAGAAATTCAGGACGGCCCTTCAGAGAGGCTGGGGTCAGCCTCCAAATGCAGGGACTAGTAGGATTAAGTGGTTTCAAATCAGAAGATACCAGCCCTGTGTTATCCTGCTGAGACTCCTGATGACTCCAGAGGGTGTTTTTCTTGAACAGGGACTCTACAAATTAAGGAGAGGCTCTGATCTGCCCTTCCAGGGTGCCTTTGGTGCAATCACCATGGCATCCCTCAGGGCAGCATGAGGCAGTGCTGGGACACATCAGTCCTGTAATAGCCTGGATGAGAGGGGGATAGATGCTCCCTGACTCATTGGCCACACATGCAAAATGTTATACTAATTTTGCAGCTGGGGAAACTGAGTCACGGGGGCTGTTTGCTGCTCCATCTACTGCTCTTCATGTTTTGGTGGCACATGAGATGCTCTTTGCTTTCATGGAAGGACATCATCTGGCTGAGCTGAAGTCATGCCTATAGGTCTTTGCCAAAGCAAAGTTAGACTAAAGCACATATGAGAGGGGACATTTAGACTAGATATTAGGAAGAAATTCTTTACTGTGAGGGTGGTGAGACACTGGAACAGGTTGCCCAGAGAAGCTGTGGCTGCCCCATCCCTGGAGGGGTTCAAGGCCAGGCTGGATGGGGCTTTGAGCAACCTGGTCTGGTGGGAGGTGTCCTTCCTCATGGCAGG
This sequence comes from Calidris pugnax, assembly GCF_001431845.1. Lineage (NCBI taxonomy): Eukaryota > Metazoa > Chordata > Aves > Charadriiformes > Scolopacidae > Calidris > Calidris pugnax. The sequence goes on from NW_015090884.1 coordinate 859,981, forward strand.
GGGGTTGGACTAGGTGATCTTTAAGATCCCTTCCAACCCAAACCATTCTATGATTTTATGGTTACACAGGCATAAAGTAAAACTCAGTGCACCTCCAAGCAGCCTAGATGGGCAAAAGAACTCCAGGTGGTAAAGTGACTTCGCTCCATGCCAAGTTCCCACCTGGTGAAGAGCAGAGGCAGAAATAATGACAGAATTCCCTCTATGAGCAGCAGAGCTAACAAAAGCCTCATTTAGAGCCACAAATCACCAAATAATAAGATTTCTTGATGGTCAATAGGGAATAGTTCCCCCCAAGAAGCCTTTCCTGCAGGTGGGGCATCCAGGACAGCCTTCTCACCCCACCTGGGCTCTGGTGTCCGATGGGAGGTGGCATCATGCCTCAGGGTGCTAGTTTTCTACCACACCCACCTGCATATTTTTATGAAGTGCCTTGAAACCTTGTTTTCTTGCTACAGCTCTGTCAAATTTGGAATGAACTTGGTCAACAAACTACCGCGATTAGGTGACACATCTAAAGAGACAGGCAGGGTGACCACACAAGCCTTGTTTCCTATGGAAATCAGATGAGATGAGCAAGTCAGCTTTAATCAGGCGCTTAATTTATTCCGGTTTTAACAAGCTGCTCCGTTCCCCACCCTTGTTTGCAGTATTTTGAGATATTCCTCCAAGGAAAGGGGTGGCTGTTGCTATTTGTGATTTGCTCTCAGCTACACATAAGAAATGGGTGTTTCCTGGGGAAAAGTCTCATTCCCTGGGCTGAGTCCAACATCACAGCTGCACCTGAAAAGCTTGACTTTTGTTCCAGCCCTTTTTGCTTAATATCTTCCCTAACTGCTGAGCTCAGCACTGGGAGGACAGGAGCTGGTTTGCTACTCCAAACAGGAGTCTGCTGTGTGCAAAAAATCCCAGATATAAGAGCAATGGGGGAGATCCAGAGGTTACTTCTAAGAGCAGTAAGGTTGCTCAAACAGCTTTCACCCTCCGTTACCCACCACACTAATCTACACTGGTACAATTAACCTGAATGAACAGGAGACCTGAATTGCCCCTTTGTGGTAGCCCAAGCTGACATGGCTCTCACAGTGATTTGGCCAAGATCACTGGGTGCTCTATCATCTCCCCCGTGATGCTTTGGGGGCAGGCATGACATTTAGCAGTGGAGAAATCATAGAATGGTTAGGGTTGGAAGGGACCTCAAAGATCATCTAGTTCCAACCCCCCTGCCATGGGCAGGGACACCTCCCACTAGAGCAGGTTGCTCAAGACCCCATCCAGCCTGGCCTTGAACACCTCCAGGGATGGGGCATCCACACCTTCCCTGGGCAACCTGTTCCAACAGGTTGAAAGAAATCAAGAAAGCAACATCTCAGTGCCTTGCTGGAATAACCCAGCTCTACTCTCAGAATCTTTCCTTCTCGAGGCACAAGGACCTGCTCTGCCACCCAAAAGCACTGGTGGCATCACCAGGCAGAGCTTCCTCCCTGTTGTGCTGGAGAGCAGCAATTTCTTACAGAGGAAGGACAATGTCCTTGCAGTATACCTGCTCTGAGAGACCTCCTTGGCGTGAGAGCAGATTGGGCTGACCTGCTCATTAATTGTTTATAAGTCTCCGTGTACTGCTTTACTGAATTACATAAAAAGGTCTAATAGTTCCTGCCATGGATCCTGGTCCCTGGGTGGGCTGTGTCTCGGCACCTCAAGTGCTCTGAGGTAGTTGGTAGCCCTGAAAGCCTGCAGAAATGAAAAGAAATCCTAAAGGAGTGCTGGAGACTTTTGTCTCTTTTTATTTTTTAGCTCAGGGATGTTGTGGCACCAGTCTGGCACGGGGGCATGTTTGGGAGGTGTATCAGTAACACCATTGGCAGCTCATGGGGATTTTCAGTAGTTCCAGCAGCACAACTTTTTCTCATGCCTATGCCAAGACCTCTCTGGGCTCTTGCAGCTCCCCAGCAGACAAATGACACACATAAAGCCAGCTACACCTCAGCTTTTCCTTTTGGGCTTTACTTCCAAAATACAGACCACAGAAGCCTGGGTTAGAATCATAGAATGGTTAGGGTTGGAAGGGACCTCAAAGATCATCGAGTTCCAACCCCCCTGCCATGGGCAGGGACACCTCCCACTAGAGCAGGTTGCTCAAGGCCCCATGCAGCCTGGCCTTGAACCCCTCCAGGGATGGGGCATCCACAGCTTCCCTGAGCAACCTGGGCTAGTGTCTCACCACCCTCATAGTAAAAAATTTCTTCCTGAAATCCTGGGTTGTCCTGGCCCTGTTGTTCCACTGGGATTAAGGGCAGCCAAGAAGCTGAGCAGAGGGACTGAAGATCAAACAGGGATTGTCTTTTTCACTCTGACATTCCTCTGTGTGCAACTTCCCAACGGGCTTGAGGAAGGCTTTTGGATGAAGGTTACAAGTGAAATAACCACCCGCTTTATTGCTCCCGGTAGAAACCTCTTGCAGGCTGTAGGAGAGACAAACCCTGTGTGTGTGTGTGTGTGGGGGGGTGTTTCTGGAGTTCATCTCAGCCCAGGATAAATCTGCTGGCCTTGATGGCGTTGATCCAGCAAAGCTGAGGGATGAGAGGAAGCAGGACAGAAATAGCTGGGGCAGCACAGTGTAATGGCAACCACCGATGATGCTGGAAAACACCCAAAGGCTCGGATGAAGGAGGCAGGGGTTTGATGTGCTCTAGTGAGGCTTGCAGGGCTCCTACCAACTCATTAAAACATGCACTTTCTGTACCCCTTGGTCCTCGTGAAGGAGGTTTGCATGTCTTCCTGACAGCCTCAGCCAGGTGAGGGGACCCTATCACTGATGATGGGAGGTGTTGTGGTTTGTGGGTGCTCCCCTCCTTCCCTTTCATAGAATCATAGAATCATAGAATTGCCCAGGCCGGAAGGGACCTCCAAGGGTCATCTAGTCCGACCTCCCCACAGTCAGCAGGGACACCCCCAACTAGACCAGGTTGCCCAGGGCCTCATCGAGCCTCACCTTGAATATCTCCAGGGATGGGGCCTCAACCACCTCCCTGGGCAACCTGTTCCAGTGCTCCACCACCCTCACAGTAAAGAACCCCCTCCTAATCTCCAATCTAAATCTGTTCCCCACTTTCAGTCCCACTGTTACAGAATCATAGAACTGCCTAGGTTGGAAGGAACCTTTCAGATCATTGAGTCCAACCATCAACATAACACTGACAGAAAACATCACCAAACCACATCCCTCAGCACCACATCTGCCTGTCTTTTAAATATCTCCAGGGATGACGATTCCACCACTTCCCTGGGCAGCCTGTTCCAATGCTTGATGACCTTTTCAGTGTAAAAAATTTTCCTAATATCCACCCTAAAGTCCTTTGGCGCAACTTGAGGCCATTTCCTCTTGTCCTATCGCCTGTGACTTGGAAGAGGACACCAACTCCCACCTCTCTACAACCTCCTTTTAACCTCCAACCTTTCAGGAGGCTGTAGAGAGTGATAAGATCTCCTCTCAGCCTCATTTTCTCTAGGCTGAACAACCTACAGTTATGGTGAAGCTCTTTGGTCCCAGATGAGCTCCGTGGGACCTTTGCCCAGACCAAAAACTCAGTGCCACCAGGAGACGAAGCATTTTCTTCTCCCAGCCTCTCTCATTGGCAGGAATTCAAACTCCCCCATGCCAACACACTGGGCATGGAAAATCAGCTTGTTGACTGGCAAAGGAAACCTCAGGATCACAGCAGCAAGGGTCAGCTCTGGGATCCACAGGAAAACATCTGCAAACCCTGGGCTTTCTAGTCTTGATCTAGCTGATCACTGTCCTTGTGTGAATTACTTAATGGCCCGCAAGAGATCTCATATAGAACCTGCAAAAAAATCCCACCAAACTCCTCTCTGCCTTTGCCAGCTTGAAAGTATTCTCAACAAAAAAGGAAAGGAGTGGGCTTTATTTTCCTTGACCCACATGATATATAGCACTGCGACTAAAGTGATGAGGCTGACACCTTTTCTTCTCCAAGACAACTAAGTGCAGCGAGGCAAATATTGCAGAAGAATTGTTTCAGGGTGGATCCTGGGGCACAAACAACTCTTGGGGAGTGGAAGCATAAACTCATGAGCTCCACATAAAAAAGTCCATACTGGATCCAGCTTGTGGGGTCCCCATCTGTTGTACTTCTCTGACAGTGGACAACAGAGAGTTTCCGGGGAGCCGTATAAAAACAGGGTGAAGATTTAGTGGCACGACTCCATAATATTCCCCCAGACTCTAATAAATTGCAGCTCAAGAACTTCTTGAGACAAAGCAGGGTAGCTCTGCTCTTTGATATATATATATTTTATAGATCTTGAGAGGCTTTTCATCAACAAAATTGTCCAAGTGCTTTTTTAATCAATCAATATTATAAGAACCACAGGACCCTGCAGTAAGGAGTACCACAGATATCAGCTTGTGTGGATTATTTTTTTTTGCTTTGAACCTGTTCTCTGTTAGCTATATTTGATGTTCCTCAATTTTTATATTGCAACGAAAAACTACGGAAAATCCTCCTTTTGCCTTCACCACGCGAACACGATCTTCCAGGATCTATAACATATCTTCCCCCCATCTCTTTTCAACTTGGAGACTTTGTCCAAACAATCCTTCCTGGTGTGGAAGCTGTTCCAGATCTCTGACCATCCTTCCTTTCCCCGAATCCTCCTCAAGTGAACTACATTGTTTTGGAGATGTAGGGACCAGAACGGCCTTTTTTTTAATTTGGGTTACTTGAAATAAGTCAACAGAGTGAAATGTGCTCTCTGGACAATGACAGGTACCCTGGGGAACACACAAGGGCTTGGTCCCAAGAGATGGGTCTTGGTTTTTAGTCTAGCACAGCCCAGGTAGGGCTCAGAGCACCTTCTCCCTATACCTCAGTGTCTTGGGCAGGTGAGTCCTGCTCAGCATTTGCAAACTTCCTTCAGGTGGAAGGTATTTCACAGCTGCAACCTGTAAACACTATGAGATTAAACCATAATATTCCTAAAATTCTTTAGATTTACATGGTGCTGTTGACAGCCACCTTCATCCAGGCAGTGTAGATACCTGCCATTTTCTGTTTCTCCTCCTTTGCCAACCTTCACATTGTGCCCATCCCTCTCCAACTCTCTGATGATCCCAGATTTATCTTGCCATCTCCAAAGTCAGGAACTGCTGAAATGAGTGGCTTTGTCTCCTTGGGGTGAAGCCCCCTCCCAACACAGCTCCCACAGTGTCAGACAGGAAGGGGCAGGGGGTTGGAACTCGATGATCTTTAAGGTCCCTTCCAACTCTAACCATTCTATGATTCTAAGAGAGGACAACTTGTGCTTACGGCAAGACCAGGATTCACAGAGGCTCAGTTCTCCGAACATTCAGCATAACCTTGGGCATGTCTTCTTGCAAGGTTTCCTTCCTCCGCATCTTAAAGTTGGAGGCCAGGCTGCCTGTGCAGCAACAGCAGCAGTGGAAACCTCCACCCAAGGCAGCCTATTAGTCTATAATCAACCTAAAGTGTAAGTTTTAGCTCCTTTCATGCATGTGGAAAGTGTATTTGGGTCACCTGCTCCCTGGGCAAACACCAGGTTATTTCACCAGGTTAAATACAAGAAAAGGGATGGCAGCAGCTGAAAGGAACTTGCCAGGATGGAGATCCAAGAAGAGCTCAATGCTTTTCTGCAGTTGCCCCGAGACTGCCAATGGGATCAAGCACCCAGTTCTCGATTCTCAGCTGGGCTGAGGTGGGAGTTGGTACCAAGATGCTCAGGCTGGGGGGCTCTGGGGAGGACTCAGCCCACGGTGCTAAGAAATGAAGAGGTCCCTCAAGATTTTGTCCTTCGTTAGGGCAAAGAAGCTGGTGAAGGGTAACGAAGCTGGTGAGGGGTCTGGAGAGTAAGTCTTATGAGGAGAGGCTGAGGGAGCTGGAGTTGTTCAGTCTGGAGAAGAGGAGGCTGAGGGGAGACCTTATAGCGCTCTATAACTACCTGAAGGGGGATGTAGAGAAGCGAGGGTCAGTCTCATCTCCCAAGTCACAGGAGATAGGACAAGAGGAAATGCCCTCAAGTTGCGCCAGGGGAGGTTTAGATTGGATATTAAGAAAAATTTCTTCACGGAAAGGGTTATCCAGCATTGGAATGGGCTGCCCAGGGAAGTGGCTGAGGCACCATCCCTGGAGGTGTTCAAAAGACAGGTTGACATGGTCCTCAAGAATATGGTTTAGTGATATATATTTTTTTTATTATTTTTATTGCTTATTTTTATTTTTTTTTTGTCAGAGTTAGGTTGATGGTTGGACTAGATGATCTTAAGATCCCTTTCAACCTAGATGATTCTGTGACTTTTTTTGACTTTGGACATACTTTTGTATATTTATTTGGCACTCAATCTACGTCAAATACCTGTTTTTCATGGGATTGCCACAAGCTGCACTGTCCTCGTGCAGGGGTAACAACCACACCTTGCCCTCTTCCAGTATCCCAACTGCAAGAGTTTTTCAGAGCAGGGGCTCTGTGCACAGCTTTGGTGCTGTGGGGTTTGGGGGTGCTACCTGGGGATGGAGTAAAACCTAGGCATAGACCCTGCTGGGGCATTCCTGTCCTGAGAAGTTTCTGGCTCTACACAGCAGCTCCACTTGGGGACCAGACCATCACAAACACACCGACTCATCCCATATCAGGTTCTCCTTGTACGTTGCCAAACAGAGAGGAGGCCGGGCAAACACCAGGTTATTTCACCAGGTTAAATACAGGAAAGGGGATGGCAGCAGCTGAAAGGAACTTGCCAGGATGGAGGTCCAAGAAGAGCCCAATGCTTTTCTGCAGTTGCTCTGAGACTGCCAATGGCATCAAGCACCCAGTTCTCAATTCCCAGCTGGGCTGAGGTGGGAGTTGGTACCAAGATGCTCAGGCTGGGGGGCTCTGGGGAGGACTCAGCCCACGGTGCTAAGAAATGAAGAGGTCCCTCAAGATTTTGTCCTTCGTTAGGGCAAAGAAGCTGGTGAAGGGTAACGAAGCTGGTGACGGGTCTGGAGAGTAAGTCTTATGAGGAGAGGCTGAGGGAACTGGGGGTGTTCAGTCTGGAGAAGAGGAGGCTGAGGGGAGACCTTCTCGTGTTCTATAACTACCTGAAGGGGGGTGTAGAGAAGCGGGGGTCGGTCTCACAGGAGACAGGACAAGGGGAAATGGCCTCAAGTTGCTCCAGGGGAGGTTTAGATTGGATATTAGGAAAAAATTATTCACAGAAAGGGCTATCCAGCATTGGAATAGGCTGCCCAGGGCAGTGGTTGAGGCACCATTCCTGGAGGAGTTCAAAAGACGTGTTGACATGGTCCTCAAGAATATGGTTTAGTGATTTTTTTTTAATCATTATTGCTTCTTCTTTTTTTTTGGTCAGAGTTAGGTTGATGGTTGGACTACATGATCTTAAGATCCCTTCCAACCTAGATGATTCTGTGATTTTTTTGGCTTTGGACAAACTTTTGTGTATTTATTTGGCACTCAATCTACGTCAAATACCTGTTTTTCATGGGATTGCCACAAGTTGCACTCTCCCTATGCAGGGGTAACAACCACACCTTGCCCTCTTCCACTATCCCAACTGCAAGAGTTTTTCAGAGCAGGGGCTCTGTGCGCAGCTTTGGCGCTGTGGGGTTTGGAGGTGCTACCTGGGGATGGATGGAAAACCTAGACATGGACCCTGCTGGGGCATTCCTGTCCTGAGAAGTTTCTGGCTCTACACAGCAGCTCCTCTTGGGGACCAGACCATCACAAACACACCGACTCATCCCATATCAGGTTCTCCTTGTACGTTGCCAAACAGAGAGGAGCACTTTAGGGTGCAGAGCTCTCTGACATGCTGTCTCCACATCCTGCTGGCCCCTTGCTACAGTGACACTCGTCCCACTCCCCCTGGAGAGCAAGAAACCTCTGGCTCTGCCCCAAGCGAACAATGAAAGTCCCCGTTTCACCTCTCTCACCCTCAAAAGGGACAGGCAGAGCTGATCTGCCAGCGAGTGGAGACAACAAGAGCTTGGTGTCGGTGGGGACAGCCAAAAACATGCCTGGATTGGAAGCTGCTCTCTGCAGCTGAGCTGACAATGCCTTCATTAATCACAGCATAATCCTTTCCATGGCAACCCAAGGATTGCGAAGTCACAAGTTAGCCAGCGTAAGACAGAAACACTGTACAGCAGCCCCTGGTCCATGGAAACTTAATAGTGAGGGAGATGAATCGACTGCTCTGAGGAGGGGAAATGAGTTAGAAATAATACTGCCTTGGAAAAGGGATTCATCCCCGGGCTGGATTCAAGTCTCATCAATGTTGGTGTCCGTGGGGAGGCACCGTAAGTTCATGAAGTTACTTCAGTCTCGCCCCAAAGAGCCCATCACCACAACTTAAACATTAAACACTGTTTAGACAAAGGCACTTGGAAATCAGCAGAGCTCAGCTATCGCAAAAGCCACAGGTGAAAACAATTTTGACCGTCAACCAACAGGAGGGAAGTGCTGTCCTGGGTTTTGCCCTTGTTTGTCCCTCTTCTGCTGTCCCTGGGATAGTTCAGACACAGGGTAGGGGGAAGATTTGCACAGGGTCTCTCAGGGATGAAGGTTTTGTCTGAAGCTTTGGCAAAGCTCAGCCCAAAGCTGCAAAACCATCCCATACCTGCACACTAACACGCTTGGGACCTTGCAGTCCCTCAACTCATAGAAAGAGAGGTAAGACCCACAGCATCATACAGTGGAGAAGGAGGGGACAGGACTCAGCTTGAAACACAAGCCATGTCCTTGACATCTTGAGACAAAAGCACTTCAACCTGTATTTTACATCAAGTTTAACCATCCAAACACTTTGGTTCTTGAGCATCCTTTTGCCCAGCCTATGGACAGAAGCACTCTCACACCAACACAACAACCTGGAGCTGTGGGAAGACCACCTCCGGGTCCTGCCAGCTCCTGCAGGGGGGATTTAGCAGCCAGGGGCAACCAGGCAATCTTAGACCTCCTGCCTTGTTGCCTACAAGACATGTCCTCCACCCATGGGTAGACACCAGTCTTCCACACCAAGACACTAAGAGATGCCAGTTCCACCTTCCTCAGGATATCATGGCTGTAAGTAGCAAAACCTGGGAGTGTTCTTTGGTTCTGTTCTCAGCTGCTCCAGCAAATGTCCTACTCCCAAACCAGGCAGCAAACTGCTTTGTGGGAATTCCCTGTCCCACCTTGGCTCTCAAATCCCTGCCCAGGGATGGTCCTAATCATTTAAACAGTCCTGGGTAATGATTACCATCACCGGTGTGATCCAGGGGGACACACCACCGAAACACAGCCTGGACACAAGCTGTGCTACGCTGCAACCAGGGGAAACTCCTGCTTCCTGAGAGCAGGTTGTGCTTTAACTGCCTGGGTGGCGCATTTGGAGCTGGATCAGAGCAGGGAGAGGTTGAGGTGGTCCCCGGGACCCCATAGGGGGACACCTAGGGCCTTGTGGCACCACCAGCAGGTAGATCACCAACCGCCTCTCCCCATCCCTGAGCACTTCCAGACATATCCCAGAATATGAAAAGGCTATGGAGCAAAG
>NW_015090884.1:869564-869963 GCF_001431845.1 Calidris pugnax
GGGGGGGGGGGCTCCATACGGCAGCACAGGAGGGAAACGACCCCCCACCTCACACCCCAGCTCACTGCTAGGTGACCCAAGCTAAATTAAGCAGCAGCTAGAAATTACCGAGACGCTAATCCCTGCTGCAGGAGCCGAGCCGGCTGGGGGGGTTGTGGGGCATTTCTGGCAGGTCTGCCATCGTGTCGCCTCCCTCCCAGCGAGCCCAGCCCCTTCCCCAGGTTGGATGCGGGCTCCATGCCCTCCTCCATGGACCTTATCCATCCCACCCCCATCGCGCATCACCCCGCCCCACTGCACCCCTACAGCACCCCCCATTGCCATCCGGGGCACCCCACCGGGGGCACCCCCGGGTGTAGCCTTACCTTAGAGGGGCATGGCCGGGGCTGGAGCCGGGGG
>NW_015090884.1:879440-924802 GCF_001431845.1 Calidris pugnax
CCCCTTGGCTCTCAAATCCCTGCCCAGGGATGGTCCTAATCATTTAAACAGTCCTGGGTAATGATTACCATCACCGGTGTGATCCAGGGGGACACACCACCGAAACACAGCCTGGACACAAGCTGTGCTACGCTGCAACCAGGGGAAACTCCTGCTGCCTGAGAGCAGGTTGTGCTTCAACTGTCTGGGTGGTGCATTTGGGGCTGGATCAGAGCAGGGAGAGGTTGAGGTGGTCCCCGGGACATCATGAGGCTTGCATCTGTATGGGAGGACTGTATATGGGTGTTATGGTGGGACCAAGATGAAGGGGACCAGGGTGAAGGAGAAATATTCTAGCCTCATCTTGCAACAATAGCAGTATGTCTCTTCCTCCTTGAACATGCTCTTGCAGGTCAAAAGGAGACTCCGAAGTGTCAGTTTAGTTCGTTTAACATTAGTGAAGGGAAATCCCTGGCAGATGACAGTGCTGGAGGATGAGGAGGTGCTGAGGGCCTTTGGGGATCCTGGGCTGGATCCCACCTGGAGCTGTGCACCACTCTACTCCTCGCTGCTGGAGGAGCTCCCCACACCTCCACACTGATGTGCTGAGGTCCCACACCAGTTCCAGCATCCCTGCCCACATGGTGCTGTGCACCACCAGCACTGGGACAGACAGGGTTCCAAGGCAACCTCTACTTCCAATCGTGTCGCCTCCCTCCCAGCGAGCCCAGCCCCTTCCCCAGGTTGGATGCGGGCTCCATGCCCTCCTCCATGGACCTTATCCATCCCACCCCCATCGCGCATCACCCCGCCCCACTGCACCCCTACAGCACCCCCCATTGCCATCCGGGGCACCCCACCGGGGGCACCCCCGGGTGTAGCCTTACCTTAGAGGGGCATGGCCGGGGCTGGAGCCGGGGAAGGGGCGCTGGTACCCGGCGTGGAGCCTCCGCTGCCTCCGGTACCGAGCGAGGGCAGCGCCTGCCCTGCCCGCCGCTGAGCCTCTTAGCGGGGGAGGAGCCGGGATAACAGCCAGCCCCCGGTACGTGTGAGTGTGTGTGTGTGTGTGTGTAAGAGAGTGTGTGTGTGATACCTCCAGCCCAGGGACACCTTAAGGACCGCGTTCCCCAAGCATCCCACCTCCCCCCCCCTCAACACCGCATCCTGCATCCCTGGGGTGCGGTACCCAGACCGTGGTACCAATGAAAAGCCCTGCGGAGATTTAAGCTGCATTTCCAAGTCCTGGTTGTGCAGTCTTGATGGCTTCTTAGGCAAAGGAGGGGGGGGGTGTAGGAGAATCCCTCTGCCTCACGCAAATAGGTCTCAGGGATGCGCAAGGGGATCCTACTGAGGTCCTGTGGGATGGGAGCAGGAGCTGACAGGCATTCAGGTTTGAATGCACCAGCCCGCGTTTTGAAAGGTGGAAAAGGAGAGAAAAACACTTGAGGACCAGGAAACTCACAGCTGAGGCTCTGCCTAGAAGCTTAACTCTGACCCGGTGACTCCCTGCCCAAATCTGGGCTGGTGTCTTTCCTTTTTCCTGCTGAGAAAGCTGGGGCTGGCTTTTAACTATGAAACAACACCAAGGTTTCTTACTTGGGTACAAAGCACAGCATTTCATTACTGAATGATGCAAAACACGCCCCCCCTTTTTTTTTTGCAGCATTAACACACAAGGTGTTTCTAAGGTCCACCTTAGAACAAGGGTGCATTGAGCCCTTCATCCAGGATGGCTGAATTTTTTTGGGTAATACTGCAGAAGTAAGGAGAGATGAGAGGGAGCCTCCCTGCTCCAAACTCTGCTGAAAATGTTGGAGAAGTCACATCACAGCCACCCTGGCCCTTGGAAACTCCCCGTGGCTGCCCAGCCCTGTTGTAGGAACCAGCTATGAACAGACTTTAGGCTTTAGTTGACTTTAGGCTCCAGAGAGATGATTTGGGACCAGCTAGAGCCACACTCGGTTTCCCTCAAGTCCTACTCACCGTGCCAATGTGGTTTGTGTGGATGCAAGGGCAGATACTGGCTGTGTCCGGGAATGAATTTGCTCAGGACCACATCCCATGAGCTTGGAAAGGGTCCCACCTCGGGCAGCCCTTTCCTGTGACCAGCATGTCCCATGGGTGTGTGGAAAGACAGCGAGGGAGGCTCTGCCAGGGACACAGGGCTGGACATGCTCTTCTGCCCAGAGTTTGAAGCTGGGATTTGAAAAGCACGAGGAGCCTTTGGATGACTCCTACTCAGCAGACTGTCACAGCTGTGGGTCATGGGCTAATCCCTGGGTGTTTAATAACACCTGGAACATTGACCAAGGAGGTGGTAGCACCTGAGCAGCTCTGAGAGGCAGGCAATGAAGCCATCCCCTTGCTGAAAGCCCTGGTACCTCTAGTAGACTCCAAGTCCTCTTAAGCATCATGAGGCTTGCATCTGTATGGGAGGACTGTATATGGGTGTTATGGTGGGACCAAGATGAAGGGGACCAGGGTGAAGGAGAAATATTCTAGCCTCATCTTGCAACAATAGCAGTATGTCTCTTCCTCCTTGAACATGCTCTTGAAGGTCAAAAGGAGACTCCGAAGTGTCAGTTTAGTTCGTTTAACATTAGTGAAGGGAAATCCCTGGCAGATGACAGTGCTGGAGGATGAGGAGGTGCTGAGGGCCTTTGGGGATCCTGGGCTGGATCCCACCTGGAGCTGTGCACCACTCTACTCCTCGCTGCTGGAGGAGCTCCCCACACCTCCACACTGATGTGCTGAGGTCCCACACCAGTTCCAGCATCCCTGCCCACGTGGTGCTGTGCTCCACTGGCACTGGGACAGACAGGGTTCCAAGGCAACCTCCACTTCCAAGCCCACTGCCCTGGTGCCAGATAAACTGGTGGATGCTGGTGGAGAAGCACCATAGCCCATACCTACAGGATGATTTGTAGCACATCCAGGATTGCAGAAGACCTGTTTTTTTTTGGATGTGCACAAAGCAGGACTTGGTAAAACCACTTGGTCTACACCAGAGCTCTTGTGCTATATCCAGCAGCAAGTATCACAGCCCCATAGGTGCTCAGCCATGTCTACTGCTCAAGAAAGACACCCTCCAGGGCAGTATTAGGATGTTTGTGAAGTTGAGATGTTTGTGAGCTTCCCCCCTCTGAAGAACGGTCCTTGCAAGCTGCTTCAGTTACTTCCAAGCCCACTGCCCTCGTGCCAGATAAACTGGTGGATGCTGGCAGGGAAGCACTATACCCCATACCTACAGGATGATTTGTAGCTCATCCAGGATTGCAGAAGAACTTTTTTTTTTTTGAATGTTCACAAAGCAGGACTTGGTAAAACCACTTGGTCTACACCAGAGCTCTTGTGCTATATCCAGCAGCAAGTATCACAGCCCCATAGGTGCTCAGCCATGTCTACTGCTCAAGAAAGACACCCTCCAGGGCAGTATTAGGATGTTTGTGAAGTTGAGATGTTTGTGAGCTTCCCCCCTCTGAAGAACGGTCCTTGCAAGCTGCTTCAGTGATGAAGGCAGCGGAGTAGGATGCTCCTTTTTCTGTCTAGGGTTTGGTGACACACTTTGTCCAAGGGGATGGGCAGAAGGATGTGGATGGGTGCTCCCACCCCATGATAAAAAGGCTATTTCCAGATGCCTGCTTCAGGCTCTTGAAGACAGGCTACCAAAGGGCACAGCCTCTCCATGCTGCAAAGACCTCAAACACAGGCAGGTGATGGAGCCAAGATGGGAGCAAGACCTTGGGAGGCTGCCAAAGGGCACAGCGTCTCCATGCTGCAAAGGCCTCAAACACTGGCAGGGGATGGAGCCAAGATGGGAGCAAGACCTTGGGACTAGCACTTTGGGACGTTACAGCAGCAAGACTGGAGACTCCTGGGGGCAGGGACAGGCTTTTTGCTTTGCAAACACTCCCAACATGCAATCTGCAGGTTTGTCCTTTGAGGGAAAGAATCCAAAAACCCCAAAATCACATCCTCCTGCCGATTTGCCCATAATCCCTTTTTTTAAATTAATTTTTTTTTTCAATCTGTAGAGCTTTTTCCAAGCCAGCTGAAGCTCCAAACCCCAAGTTGCCTGCATTGTGGTGACTTTGAGGCATAGGATGGACAGGTTTTACTGTCAGAGGAGGTTACCCTTCCCTTCCCTGGCTTTTCCCAGTGAACATGAGTGTAACCTTGCGTGAAACCTTAATGCAGATTCCCTTGCCTCAGTCTCAAAGTCCGCAGGGAAAAGAATTTGAACGGAGTTCAGAGAATGAAGCAAATTGAGAAGGCTCTGCAGGGCCACCTGGTGCCCATCAAAAGCATTCCGGAAGAACAGAGGAGTTTAAAGGCAGGGAGTCTGAATAAAATATACACAATTTATTCATTTGGAGGTTTACAGCTGTACAACATTGGCTTTCTGTTTGGACCACTCTCTGATCTTGTGCAACATGACACGTCAGTGCCTTTGGAGATGAAGACAAGCCACAGCCTGTTTTCACACGCAGGCGTCGAAAAGAAACGGGTTTCACGGAGTGTAATGGGAGGCGACTCGCGACCATTGAAATGATTAACAAAAGAAATGGAAAAAAAAGAAATCAGAGACACGTCCTGCACCACCTTGGAAGGGCTGGAAAGTGCTTATCAGACCTGCCCTCCCCTCAGATGAAACAAAAAAAACCAAAACAAAACCCTGAATATTTCTGTTTACTTCATTCAAAGAGAAAAGGCATCAACATCAGGAATAGCATTTCAATAACTCCTCTACAAAAAAGACAAAAAAAAAAAAAAGCAAAAAGGTATTTTTTGTTATTCCGTTGGAAATGTAAGGGGAAGAAAGCTTCTGCTTTAGCTTTTCAAAAGTTTTTTTTTTAGAAAAAAAAAAAAGGAAAAATATTATTAATATTAAGACATTTTGGTCCTGATACAGTATTAGCTTTTCAAAAGTTTCTTTTTTATTAAAAAAAAAAGGAACAATATTACTAATATTAAGACATTTTGGTCCTGATACAGTAAAAAAAACCAAAACAAAACCCTGAATATTTCTGTTTACTTCATTCAAAGAGAAAAGGCATCAACATCAGGAATAGCATTTCAATAACTCCTCTACAAAAAAGACAAAAAAAAAAAAAAGCAAAAAGGTATTTTTTGTTATTCCGTTGGAAATGTAAGGGGAAGAAAGCTTCTGCATTAGCTTTTCAAAAGTTTCTTTTTTATTAAAAAAAAAAGGAACAATATTACTAATATTAAGACATTTTGGTCCTGATACAGTGTGATAAAGGTTTTTGCTTCTTTCTTTCTTTTTTTTTTTTCTTTTTTTTTGAGGAAGCTGTTAAAAAGCTGCCTTTCCTCTCTTTATGGCTTGAATCTTTGTAGGAAGGAAGCTGCCCATGGGTACCAGGGCATGGTTACTCCTCAGCAAGCTTCAGCACCGTTCCTTGGGGATCACGGTGCAGTTTGGCATGTGGCAGGGCACTCCTGGCCAAATGGCTCTCCTTTGCTGAAGCTATCAGTAGCCTGATTTCCTGAGAAAACAAGGCTAAAGCTGGCAGGCTGGCTAACTCCAGCTGCCGATGATGGTGCAAAGCTGCTGGGAAGTTCCTGGGATGTTCTCCCTTAGATAAACAGCTTCTCCCTGCCAGGTGAGGTATCTTTGGGCATCACAGACCCTCTCACGTACCACTCTCAATGTCAGTCTGTGAGATCTTCTCCTAAGACCTACATCCTGCCCCCAAAATGCTGCTTCCATTTATTTTCAGTGGTGAGTCCAATGAACAAAGCCAGAATAAAATCGAAACATCTCTGAATTGGTCTGCCCAAATTCAAGGCTTTGCTTTGACCTTGGGGTCAAAATGCCACTTTATCAAATTAGGAGCATTTGAGCCAATTCTGCTCAACTAAACCAGGTCCCGGTGATGGCAACAGGAGCTGGAGGGTGCTCAGCACAAGCCAGGAATAGCTAATACTTGGGATGAGCATCCTGTGGGCCACAACTTGCCTCTAAGCTTGGAAAAAAGGACCTAGAGAAAATAAGCAATTTGGTCAAAAACTCAATTCATAACCACAGGAGGTAAACCCTGAAGATGAGGAAAGGGGAACAACAGCCTGCAAAAATCAATGAAATTTTACTCTTTGCTTCTGGATGCACCAACAATTGAGATGGCAGCTAACATTG
This sequence comes from Calidris pugnax, assembly GCF_001431845.1. Classification (NCBI taxonomy): domain Eukaryota; kingdom Metazoa; phylum Chordata; class Aves; order Charadriiformes; family Scolopacidae; genus Calidris; species Calidris pugnax. Next base: position 885,577 of record NW_015090884.1, read on the forward strand.
AGATTGCAGATGAATTTGGGGAACATCTTACCATGTTAAACACTTAGTAGATTTTTAGGGACTTTAAAAAAAATACAGATTTGCAGCATAAACATAGTTATTTAGTTGGACAAACAAAAACCCTACTTGCTATGGCAAAAGAAGGCTTTCATGTCCCTTTGTCCTTGCAAGCAGAGGACTCTGCTCAGCCCAAAATTTACCAAGATGATAAGTTTACACCATAGAAATTCATTTCCACTTGCATGCAGGTGACTGCAAAAGATTTGCTCTTTAGAAAATCTGACAGAAAAAACCCTTACCTTGCACCATTTTTAAAGGCACATGAAGAAGAAAAAAAAAAAAACCCAACCTAAGCAACAGGGGGAAAAAATGGTTTGAAACCTGCCCTGATCAGCTGCTTGAAAGGCCAGACAAGGGTTTGTTGTTTGGCTTATCTGGGATGGTTTTTAAGAAGCCGGATTCTGCCACCCAGTGGAATAAGGAGGATAAACCCAGTCTTCATGGCAACCAGGAGCAGAGCATGGCCCTAGGCATGGCCCCAGGGATGGTTTTTGGGTTGTGCTTGTGAGACTGGCTCTAGCACTGTGCAACTCATCCTCCAGTCCGGGAGACTGGAAATCAAAGGTGAGAGATGGACACTGGCACGAATGAAATATTCCCAGCACTTTCAGGCTGCGCTGGGAGCAGCACTCCTCTTCTCTTCTCTAGTACAAGCTAAAATCCCACCATTTTTAAAAAATAACTTGGGAAAGCGAGGCACTGAGAAATGATGCACTGTATGCAGCGGTAAAAGATGGAGCCCGTTGAGCAAAGCTCCCCATCCCTTGGACCTGATGCTTTGGCCTTCAGAAGAACCGATCCCCTCTTACCTAAACACTCAACGGCCCCAGCAGACAATCCAGCCCAGCTACTGGGGTGAGCTCTTGGGATGGGGACTGCATGAAGACATGGGGACAGCAGGCACCGTGGCAGTTCGAGAGGCACACGCAGGAGCTGAGTCCAGACCGATTCAAGAGCTTGACCCCAGAGAACAGTTGTTCCACCATGGTTGTTGGGGCATCTTTGTATCCTTCCAGAGCTGCACGGGGTTGAACAAGACTCAGGAGGAGATAGCTTGTTCCAAAAAATGATAGAGCCCTTAGTCTCGTTGCCCCTGTGGATTTGGGATTGCCTTGGTGCATCCTTCCAGTTGCAGTAGGCAAACCCATACCCAGAAAACATCCAAGAGGCCCCCAATCTGTTTTTCTACTTCTCCTTTGCTGAGGTGCCTCCACAGAGAAGCGATTAAACGGCAGTTTTCACAGGAGATGACTCCACACACACTACTCTAGAACCAAGCAGAGACATCGAAGGGGCGTTGAAGCAGCGGGTGGGACCGCGGTGGCCACACGTGTGCGTGGTGGCACCTGTGTGCCAGCCCGTGTAAACAAACAGCATCAGGGCACTGCGCTGTGGCTGTCAGGACACATGGCATGCCCACGGCCATCCCACGGGGCACAGGGTGGGAACTGGGGCTGCGGAGGACGCCAGCAGAAGGATCGTTGCGGTTCCCCAAAAAGGCACCTTTTTTTTTTTTTTTTTAAACATTGAAAACACAAGATTGGCTCCTTTGAGTGGAATGCATGCATGGTTCATATACACCTTGCAGATGGTTGGTAGGCTCTGTGTATGTGTGTATATATATATGTATGTACGTGTGCATGTTTATATACACGTATGTGGCACCAGAAGAAGAGTCTGTGAGTACTTAGACGTTGGTGAGGATGTTACTGCTGAGCAGCCTCACAGCGATGGTTCCAGAGAGATCGTTCGATCTCTTGTTCCCCTTGTCCTGGAGGTGCAGGGTGTGCACCGACTGCCGGTCACTGGGATCCCCTGTGAGGGCCACTTGGCCCAAGAACTCGTCACTTATTAGGTTGTGGTTCCAGATCTGGGGAGACAAAACAGACATAGAATCATAGAATCATAGAATCATAGAATTGCCCAGGCCGGAAGGGACCTCCAAAGGCCATCTAGTCCGACCCCCCCGCAGTCAGCAGGGACACCCCCAACTAGACCAGGCTGCCCAGGGCCTCGTCGAGCCTCACCTTGAATATCTCCAGGGATGGGGCCTCAACCACCTCCCTGGGCAATCTGTTCCAGTGCTCCACCACCCTCACAGTAAAGAACCCTCTCCTCATCTCCAATCTAAATCTGTTCCCCTCCAGCTTGAAGCCATTGCCCCTCGTCCTGTCACTGCAGGCCTTTCTAAACAGGCTCTCCCCAGCCTTCCTGTAGGCTCCCTTCAGGTACTGGAAGGCTGCTGTTAGGTCTCCCCAGAGCCTCCTCTTCTCCAGGCTGAACAACCCCAGCTCCCTCAGCCTGTCCTCGTAGCAGAGGTGCTCCATCCCCTTGATCATCCTTGTGGCCCTCCTCTGGACCCTCTCCATCAGGTCCATGTCCTTTTTATATTGAGGGCTCCAGACCTGCACACAGTTCTCCAGGTGAGGTCTCACCAGAGCAGAGTAAAGTGGCAGAATCACCTCTCTGGACCTACTGGCAACGCATCTTTTGATGCAGCCCAGGATGCGATTGAAGGGCATCTCCTTGAGGGATGCAGTTAACCTTCACGTGCCAGGGAGGAGAAGGGGTTACTGGGGACCTGCTCTGAGATGGAGCTGTGGAGGTGGTCGAGGTGTGTGTGTGGGTCACTCTGTAAGTGAGAGGGGTGAAGGACATGCTTCTACCAGTGGTCACAGCTCGTCCACGCTGATGGGTGGTTGAGCTGCATGAACTGGTGATGCTCAGCCTTGGGGAACAGACACATCATGGACAGTGTGAGGAGAGGGCAGGTGGGCGGGGGCCAAGTGAGAGAGAGTCTCCATCCCTTGACTCACTGCTTGCCTGCTGGGTACCTGAACAATGATGGGTTGTCCTGGCTTCTTGCGGTAGAAAAGCCCTTTCACATCAAATTCTGGAGACACAGTGTTCTTCTTCACCGGAGAGCGAACTTTTTGCCCTTCGCACTTTATGATCACATAAGGGTCAGCTCCTGGGGAGACAAAAGGGAATTTTTGCTGCGTTGTAGCTCCTGTAAGTCCTCAGAGCCCTTTTCCTGGGGAGTCATGCAGCACTTTTCCTCCATACCCTACCAGAGGAGACACATATCTGCCAAAGGGTTCATCACACCTCAGATGATGTCCATGAAGCCCAGCTGTTGGGTCCCTAGGCAGCAGGTGGTGATGGACTACTATGAAATGGCCACCTCTTCCTTGACGCCATATTCTACATAAACACTCCTTCATCACTCCAAATCCTCCTGAATCTTTCATGGCAGACACTGCCCTGCTCAACTCTCCTTTCAGGATTTGCTCTGCTGAAGGCAGGCAGAAATAAAGCCATGGAGAAGAGAAACAGGCTCACAGAGGTTGTTTCACGACAGGAAACACCAAGAAGGTGTTCAAGGCCTTCAAGCTGCAAATATCCACTTGCTTCCCCTGCAGTTTATATACTCCCAAGCCAGGCTAACCTTGGTTTTACTTTAAGGTGATAAGTAGCTACCTCAGCAGGGACTGTGCACAAATCATTGGCACATCTTCCTCCTAGACCTAGTGAGACTCAAACGCTGCAGGAGATGTCAGCATAACAATGAACGTTGGGTTAAGAAAAATGCTGGGTGGTCAGGGTGACGAGAGATGGCACAATGCTAAACCAAAATGAAGTGTGAAGGTGTGCTCGTTTATGAGAATCCAACATGAGACCATGTGGGCACTGGGAAGGGCTTGGTGAGTAACCAGTGGATGGGGAGCCTTAGGGTGGAAAGGTATTTAAAAGTCTTTTAAAGAGGTGAAGATAGTTCTTAGAGTATTTGCTGTGGGCAAGAATTCAGGGAGATCAAAATGTCAAAAAGGATGATTGGTGGCAGTGCGAGACGTGGGGAAGAGAAAGGATGGGCATTGAGGGGCAACCAGGGGAAATGAGTGGATAGTTGAGGAGATGCAGACAGAAGGGGTAAGTGGGAAGCCAGAGGAGAGGTTCATGAACGTAACGGGTCCGTGGGAAAGGAAGGCTATTTCAACATCCCAGCTGGAACAAGACAGTCATGGGGAACAAGCAGGCCACAGAGATGGAGAGTAAAGTTACCAAGTTCAGAGACTACCAGCCCTGAGCTTCCAGGAGAGGGAAAGAGTGAACATTTTCCCCTTATTAAACAAGTGCTTGTTTGGGGAATTTCAGTAGAGAAAGAGCTATTGCTATGGAAATTTAACTGCCAGAATGTGTTTTCTCACCACAAGCTTTAGTGGCTCTGGTGGAAACACAGCCCAGGTGGATGAGTTTTCTTGTCCAAGAGAATTGTGGAAATAAAGAGGAACAAACCACCCCCTTCTGAGGGCCTGGGATATAAGAAACACATCTTTGATTGCCAGACCACCTCCTTGCTAGCTTTTTGTTTGCAAAGACCTGGCTCCCCTGGTGGGACACAGCTGCTGGATTTCACAGCTGTTTTTCCAAACTAGCCTTGTCTTTTGGGATGTTCCATTAAATCCTCATATTCCATCAGCCGGAGACAAATTCCCATCTGTAAATCACTATTTCCAAAGAAACATGAAAGGCCTGGGTTGGGAAATGTGAGAGATGCCATTGCACTGGAAAGCATTGAACATGCAGGCTGTTGTTGGTAGGAGCTGAACAGCTGGAAAACAGCTGGAAAAAAGCCATTCCCAGCAGCCTCTGGCTGAAAAAAAAAATGTTTTATGGCTCCAGAAACTGTATGTACTTTTGTATGACAAAAAGATAAATCTCCTTGTTTCTGTGAACAGAGACTTTTGATTACAGATTTCCCTGCCTTGCTACAGACACACTCAGCTATTTTGAGTAACCCAAGGAAAAGCAACATACCTAGGGCAAAATTCCCTCCCAAACTCCAGACAAGGTAGGAGGACTCCCTTTGTGGCATGTGATAAACAAGAAAATTGGGCTACTCTTTGCCCTAAGGAAGGTTCCTGCTCATCACTTTCAGGGCTCTAGTGATATGCAGCCCTGATAATAATGCTTGGGTTGAAAAAAAAAAAAAAAGGGATTTTAATTACATTTTTAATTTAGATGTTTTAAATTTTAAGTTCTCGATTTCTACACTTTACACTTGGCTTGAAAGTGACTGGCTAACCCTTGCTACATTCAACACATGACCTTGGCTCAGGAGATGGGGGAGAAATTCCAACTCCATTCCAATGGTGGAAAGGAATTTGCTTCTTAATCACAACCCCTAGGCCTTTCATCCTTACTTCAACAACCTTCCAGTACGAGAGTTAGGTTGATGGTTGGACTAGATGATCTTTAAGGTCCCTTCCAACCTAGAAGATTCTATGATTCTATGATTCTAAGTCATGACTACCCCTGGGTTTCTCAGTCCAGATATCCCCAGAGGACTGAATATGGGGCTCCTGCCATGAGCTTCTGCACGACTGCAAGACATGGTGAGGCATGGTGCTGATGCTCTTTCATACTGTTGGATGTGTTGGATGTCAAAATTGCATAGATTTTATGATTCTAAGTCATGACTACCTCTGGGTTTCTCGGTCCAGATATCCCAGGAGAACTGAATATGGGGCTCCTGCCATGAGCTTCTGCACGACTGCAAGACATGGTGAGGCATGGTGCTGATGCTCTTTCATACTGTTGGATGTGTTGGATGTCAAAATTGCATAAGAGCATGGTAGGACCATGAAAATGAACCTTTAGAGAACCAAGGAGGGAGACGCACACTGCACTGTGCTGGTGGTGGCTGAGGTCATCTCAGAGGGCTCCTAGGAGCCAAGGGTGGAGCAGGACTTACAGGAAATAGAGGGAGAGGCTCTCAATCCACACTATCCCAAAATGAGGTAAATTTGACCTACCCTCTACTGATAGACATTTATCCAGCCTCTGGTGTTGAAGACTACCACAACGCATCAGCCTGCTCCATTTCTTCTCTGTCCTTCCCATTAAAAAACCTTTAAATATGATTCCTGACATTTACAGCTGCTCATACTCAGGAAGCAAGCCTGGATGGTTATAGGACCATTGCTAAGGGCTTTGGGGAAGTTTTGGGAGGATCTCCCAAGGACCTTAGACATATAACAGCTCCCAGATCATGTCCACAGCAAGAAGTGAGTTTGATTCTCCGTGGACTTTCTCCTCCTCTGGTGTCTGAATCAGGCACTGAAAAAACCAGCTGAGGACATAACAAATCTTAGACAACAGTGTAAATATAACAGGTCCCAGATCATGTCCACAGCAAGAAATGAGTTTGATTCTCCATGGACTTTCTCCTCCTCTGGTGTCTGCATCAGACACTGAAAAAACCAGCTGAGGACATAACAAATCGCAGCACCCTCCTACCTCGTGGAACCACCTGCCTCTTTTCCTCCCAGCCACCTCCCAACTCCTCTGGGACTAAACAACAGGCAGGGAAAGACCAGTACCTCCTTGGGAGTCCTGATTCTTGAGCCCGGCTGCAGCAAGGACATGGATCTGGGACACCACTTGTGGGTAACCACACATCCCACTCCAGCAGGTGTGTGGTGGCTCATCCAGTGTCAGCTCTCTGCAGGGAAAAACATGTGGCCTTTGAGAGATGCCCAGATATACCCCATGGGCAGCCCAAAGAGATGGCTCCAGCAGGACGGAAAGACTATGCACTGTCCACTGTCAGACTCTGCTCCCCATCCCAACCTCCTCAACCTGGGTTTGGAACGCTCTTCTATGCCAGACCTTGAAGCAGAGTGGGAGCTTCTCTGCATGTCTGCGGTAGGACCTATCAAGATGCCTTGTGTCTTGGCCACCCTTGAAAGGAAGTCAACTACCAGTTCCCGGCAAGGCTATGACCAATTCCAATCAGGAAAACCACATGTCTAAAGCACAGGGCTCTCTCCAAATAGTCAGCTCCTCCCCATCACCGCTCTTGCTCCTTACCGGCAATCTGAAGGCACATCCGTGAAAATCCTGAGCAGGAACTCGCCTACATGACCAGGGTCAAAAGTGGTGGGGATGATGACGTAGCGGCCTTCCTTCAGGTCCGTCCTCAGGAAGACGCTGCGGGAGTTAATGTAAATGGAGCTGGCCACCTTCTGCTGCAGGGTGTGCATCCGGTAGTTCCTGTTCAGCTCCACCTGGGCAGAGACCACAGCGGGATGGTCAGCAGGACAGCACTAAGTGACAATGTATTGGTATCCATGTTGGGAGGTCAGGCTACAAGGACTGATCCCACAGTGCTGGGAGAGCTGGAGTAAGGAGAACCAGTAAAATGGTCCCAAATGGGCTGGATGGAAAACAAGCATGGACAGGGAGGTCTCAACTCTGTTGGCTCAGGGACTTGCATACAGAGTCAAGGAATGGAGCTGGTGAGGGGTCTGGAGATCAAGTCTCGTGAGGAGCGGCTGAGGGAACTGGGGTTGGTGAGGCTGAAGAATAGAAGGCTGAGGGGAGACCTTCTCACTCCCTACAACTTCGGGGACTTGCATACAGAGACAGGGAATGGAGCTGGTGAGGGGTCTGGAGAACAAGTCTTGTGAGGAGTGGCTGAGGGAACTGGGTTTGTTCAGGCTGGAAAATAGAAGGCTGAGGGGAGACCTCGCTCCTTACAACTACCTGAAAGGAGGGTGTAGCCAGGGGGGGTCGGTCTCTTCTCCCAAGGAACGGGCGGTAAGACAAGAGGAAATGGCCTCAAGCTACACCAGGGGAGAATTAGATTGGATATTTGGAAAAATGTCTTCACTGAAAGGGTTATCAAGCATTGGAACAGGCTGCCCAGGGAAGTGGTGGAATCACCACCCCTGGAGGTATTTAAAAAATGAGTAGATGTGGTGTTGAGGCACCACCACATGGGTTAGTGGTGGTTTTGCCAGTATTAACTTGATGGTTGGACTCGATGATCTTAAAGATCCCTTCCAACCTAGACAATTCTGATTCTACCCCAGCTTGACACTGGGGGCCCATTAGGCAACACATAAGGATCACATAAGGATTTTAATGTTTGGAGATATTCTACTCCAGCTTGACACTAGGGGCCCATTAAGCAACACATATGGATCACATAAGGATTTTAATGTTTGGAGATAACAGACTAACCATTGCTTTTAGCAAAGAGAACTTGTCCACGTTGTCACCATTCACCTCTGAAATCCCTCACCATCTCTAGAGTGGGTCAGGCTGGGCTGAAGGCACCCGAGGGGCTCCCAGAGTAATGCTTAAATGAACAATACCAGGACTGATGTACCACTCCAGCACTAACACATTTATGGGGGGATTCAGGCCAACATGCAGGATCCATGGTCTACCTTATGGATATCAAAGCCTATGGCCAGGTTCTCTCCTTTGCCTTCTTTGCGACTGGTCCTTTTTGGCTTCTGCTGGATGGAGATGAGCACTTCATCTTCTGCCTTCTTCACATCAAACACGTACTAGAAGCAAAAGGAGGAAGGTGAGGGAGGACTTCTAAGACAGGATCACTGGGCATGGGTGGGTGTGGATATACAGTAGCGTTAACCTCTGCTTCTCCTCGCCCACCTCACTGCAGGGACAACCTGGCTTCAGTACCAGCTTTGAGAGCCCACACCCCCTCCTCTTGGGACTTGGTATCATCTTGCCAAGCCAGGGACTTTTTATCTCATCTTAGAAAAGCCTGGTAAATCAAGCCTTTGAATTGTTCAGCAGAATCCAAGGAGTCTAGGTGCAGGCTCATACAAGAGAGTTTCAGCCCTTGTAGTATGCTACAAATCTTCCACGGCATGGAAGGAGGCACTGACATTCACAGAGATCTAAGATAAAGGTTCTAATACAGAGCTGGGAGCAGAAGATAAGTCTCCCACATCCTTGATGACAATTCCTGCAATGGACCAGACCATCCTTCATCTGTGGCCACAGGTCAAAGGAGGTGATTCTGCCCATCTACTCTGCTCTGGTGAGACCCCACCTGCAGTACTGTGTCCAGCTCCAAAAATAAGAAAGATGTGGAGCTGTTGGAATAAGTCCAGAGGGCCACAAACATAATGAGAGGGCTGGAGCACCTCTGCAGTGAGAACAGGCTGAGAGAGTTGGGGGACTTCAGCCTGGAGAAGAGAAGGCTCCGGGGAGACCTCATAGTGGCCTTCCAGTCTCTAAATGGGGCCTACAGGAGAGATGGGGAGGGACTCTTTGTCAGGGATTTGAGTGACAGGATGAGGTGGAACAGTTTTAAACAGAAAGACGGGAGATTTAGATTAGATATTAGGAATAAACTCTTTCCTGTGAGGGTGGTGAGACACTAGAACAGGTTGCCAGGAGAAGCTGTGGCTGCCCCATCCCTGGAGGTGTTCAAGGCCAGGCTGGATGGGGCTTTGAGCAACCTAGTCTAGTGGGAGGTGTCCCTGGCCATGGCAGGGGGCTTGAAACTGGATGATCTTCAAGGTCCCTTCCAATTCAAACCATCCTATGATTCTATGCAGGACTCAGAAGATCTTGTCTCATGTTACTGAGAATCCCAGTTCAGAGCAGGACAGGACTGAGGAGCTTGTTCCAGGAGAGGAACTTCATAGCAGGGTCTTTATGGAAGGCCAAACTAGAAGGAAATGGCCCTATAGACTACACCTATGCTAGTAAATTTAGCAATGCCAAAGCTTGAGTAAATGAACTAGAATTTGATCACTCAGACATCAAAATTGTTGGGAATGGTTCCTGGCTAACCTGGGGCACCGTTTGCTGTTTGCTTGTACCAAGACGCTATACACCAGGCGCTTGGATACACTCTCCCTGATAAAAGGGATAAGAGTAACAGAGTTGGCCTGGACGCTGGCCATGCTGTGCCAGGGGTCTCAGCCAGAGAGTCATGAGCACTTTTAATCTACCAGATGTCTGGCAGCCATTTTGGCCTTCTAGGTCCCTGTAGGAGTTTTAAACACTTGCAAGCACGTGTGAATACTCCAGAAGGTCCTCTGCTCAGTGACTCACTTGAGGGTTCTGCAAAAAGGTATCCTTGTGGTTGATACAGCCTCCAGAGCGGTTCTTCAATGGGTCACTGTTTCTGGTCCAGGCCCCACGTAGCACTGCCTCCTCCCAGGTCTTGTGGATGCTCAGGTACGACGTGTTGATGAGACGGCACTTGATGATGTCTGTGAAGTATTTGCAGAAATCTTCAAAGGTCATCCTAAGTCAGGAAAGGACAGAGATGGGTTATGTTGTTTCATTCCCTTCAGGGGATTTTCTTGATCACCTGATACAGATGGTGTGTTGGTAGCCTCTGATGGCTGATGAATAAAAAGAGATGGAGACACCTTTCTCCGTGTTCTCAGTTTAAACAACAGAGCTCTGTGTTTTGGAGTGAGAGAAAAAAAGTAGTGGCCTCTCCTCCACACATGGTACATGTTGTATTGAAACCCACCCAGTGACGCTGTTAAGTTCAGGACATTCATAACAGGATCCCAGTACCCTGGTGAAATGGTTTGGACCCAGTGTGATACAGAGCCACTTGCAAACCCACGGTCATGGCCATCCAAAGCTAATACCCACGGGCTGAAGGAGGAGGCTTCACTAAAGATCCTGGGGTTTGGAAGGCCTTTTGCTCTGTTTGCATGGGAATGACTCACATGCACAGTGGGAGGACTCTGTAGGCATGGCCCATGATATCAACCCCAGGAGGACTCACCAGAACTCTCCATCGTCTTCCACTGTCATCCCCATCTTCTCTCTCTCACTTTTACTCACTTTCTGCCACTCCTCAGAGCTGTGGGAAGAGTACAGGATCATCAGGTGGTGGAGTCTCCATCTCTGGAGACATTCCAAACCCGCCCGGACACCATTCTGTGCAATCTGCTCTAGGTGAACCTGCTCTGGCAGAGGGGTTGGACTACATGATCTCCAGACATCCCTATCATTCAGTGATTCTGTAATTCTGTGTGATTACTGTGAGGGCAAGGGGACATACAAGGATTCAAGAGGCTGCTTGGCCTCAGCAGGATCCCTCAAGGGCACAAGGCCTCTATAAAATTCCAGTCATGCAACCAGTCCCCACAGTGCTCTGGGTAGCTCATCTTCCAGACATGGGGGGAGTGCAGTGTGGCTTGGAGCTTCAACTTCCTTCTTCACCAGTGGAGCTGAATCCAGCTTGGCAAGATTTTGCGTGGCCAGTACAATCACAGCCCTATCAAAGAAGACAACAAAAAGGACTCTGGCCAAAGGCTCTGGTTACATCTGGTTCTTTGTCCCATCCACAGACTCCACAGCTGTCAGTGGTAGCAGCCGTTGATTCTGTTGAGTGCTATTTTTGCTGGAACAAGACTGGGAGTAGAAAGGTGATCTATAACCATCCTTCACTAGTGTGAACATGCTGGTGATTTCACCACAACACCCATCAGAGCCTTAAGGAGAAGATCTGCCAAGCTTAGCCACCTCCCTGCTCTTCTCCAGGGACCCCAGGGCAAGGAATGCATCTACCCCAGTGAAAGAGTAGGTTTAGGACATGGGTTGAAGTGGTGTCCCACAACTGCCCATACAATGTTATCCTACGGGTGTGGATGTAGCCAAGCTGTCTCAGGCCTCAAGGCTCGCTCTAGCCCAGCTTTTTCCACCAACAAAGAAGGTGCTGATGCTGCCCGTCCTAACTCACGTGTCACTCCAAGGGCCGTTCCACTCCCGCTCACCCCACGGGTTGCGCATGCGGATCATGTCCAGCTTCTCCGACTTGAAGAAGGACAGCAGGCCGTGGCCCAGGCGGACCTTCCGCACGTCCGTCACCGCGTACGCGTGGCCCTTCACCAGCCCACAGGCCAGGCGGGCCTCCATGTCAGCTGCCGACGTGGCCTGGGCAGGGGGACACAAACAGTGCTTGTACCAGGGGGATGTCACCACCTTCACAGGGACTGGGGAAAAAAAAGAGCTCAGCTTGCCCTCCAGGTTGCTTTAAACTGAAAATGAGAGCACAAATGCTCAGAGAGAGAGCCAGTTGCTTTGGGAGATGTATCAGATGCCATTTTAGGTGCTAGTTCCTTCCCGGTCTTTATCTGCTGCATGAGGTCTCTAAGCTATCAACTATCAACCATACCATCAAATAATAAAGGTCATCTTACTGGTTATAACGGGAGATCTAGCATCCAGTGTTTGTAGAGATGTCCACATGCAGACACCAAAATGACTTTCTCTGAAGTGAATCCTCTCCTAACATTTAAAAGGTGGTGGAATGGATCTGGGCTCTTGCACATAGCAATGAGGGATAAAGAAGGTTGGCATGCAGGATTGACTCCCTTTGCCATTCATGGGAAGAAGTAGGAAACCTTGGCCACAACTTATCCTATCTAATTTAAAAGTGTCCAGTAGTGTAAGACAACTGCATCCTAAAACACCTATTCCCATGACACTGTGACCATACAAGCAATGTTGCTTACTTTGATGGAGCAGCTGATGAGGCCTCCTCGGTTGTGCACCTTCAACACGCGCTCGAAGAGGAGGTTTCGCTTGGCTTCATCAGCGATGTAATCCCCTTCAGTCAGGTCGATAGGTTCAGAGACCCCACCAGTAAAGTCTACCAGGGCATCAGCTGTGTTACCTCCATCCAGAGCCTCGTAACAACCTGACAACCTGAAAGAGGGTGACAGGGATGGCACAGCAACACTGACTTGACATTTTAAAGGGTTTGGGAGAATTCTTGGGGCAGCCTGGAGAACAAAGATTTGTAAAAAAGCTTTCAGTGAATAGTTTCAGAAAACTAAGGTAAAAAATAAGACCCATGCTGCTTGCAGCACTCTTTCTGTCATGGGAAAAAGTAAAGGAACCTGAAAACCCTAGGGTAGGTGTTACTTAAACAAATGTGGAAATGGAGGATATTTTGCTTTGGGGGTCAATAAAGGCTAGAGAATGCTTTTTTTCTTACACTTTCTGTCTGTTTGAGATATGTCCTTCTCCTCCCCAGGACAGCTGTTCTTTCCACTGGTGGAAACCAACTGGTGAATGAACAGAGAGGAAAAACAGGTGCCCAGGTCCCAATTTGTTCTGCAACTGCCTGGGTACCTACTTGGCATAAGCTTTCTCCACCAAGGCACACCAGAACTCGTTCCTGGAGTTGGAGTGGCAGTAGATGAGCTGGTTGTGGAGTGTGGGCAGGCGGTCATCTATCACCACATCCAGCCACTGACCAAAACGCCAGAACTGGAAGTGGAAGATCCCTGCGTAGCTCTCAGGTTTCTCGGGGTTCCATTCCTGCTCTTTCCAGTCTGGGATGACCTGCAAGAGAGGAGGCACGTGCACCTAGGTTATTCCCTTTTTTGCTGGTTTTGACTCTCATCCTGGAATCAATGCAGACAACATCAAAGACGAAGAAGAATATGACCGGGATGGACTTGTTTACAGCCGGTTGGGGCCAGATTTTGGATCTGGTTCCTCCAGTGTAGACATGTACTGGAATAGCTTAGACTTAATGTGCCTTGCAAGATGGAATTAAAGATCCTTAAACTCTTTCGTATAATTCTTCCCTGGACATCTGCTGCATCTACTGCTATAGACAGGTTATTGGAGCAGAAGAGTCCTTAGTGTGACCAGGGATGGTTATTTTTATGACCACATCTTGTTCATTTTCGTGTCCTCTTTCGTATAATTCTACCCTGGACATCTGCTGCCATCTACTGCCATGGACAGGTTATTGGAGCAGAAGAGTCCTTAGTGTGACCAGGGATGGTTATTTTTATGACCACATCTTGTTCATTTTCGTGCCAATAGGGTACAATTAAGAGAGGACAGCTTTTATCCTCTTAATTGATTCTGGTGACTTGACTGGCTCAAAATCAAGTGTTGTATTCATGTACCTGGGGGTAACAAACAGAAACCAGACACTCTGCATACATCTACTCTGATAAATGAAAGTGAGAAAAGGGAGATCCCCAGCCCCACAAGATCCCCATTCATCCCTGTCAAGGGCTACCATACTCATCCAAGAAGGTGGAAGTGACTTGCTGAAAGAAGGAAAAGAGGACCTGGGGTGAAAGAAACCCTAGAGCAGCTGAGGGGCTGAGGGAGTGCAGGTTTGGTGTCACTGTCATCTGTACTTCCACTGGGACAAGGCACAAGCCAAGGGTAACTGCCAAAGTCCATAGTCCTTCATGGCTGCCAGCACCACCAGCTTAGCTTTTGATGGAAAATCTACTCCACAGTTAGGACATAAATGGGCACAGCCATATGCAGATGCTGCAACTAGGGGGATCTGCATTTTATTTAAAACCAAGACATAGAGGCACACAGCCAGGAACTGTCCCACCACAGCATAGCTTTTGTTGAGGGCAAAGGCAACATGGTTTTACTTCATGGCCAGAGTAGTCTGTGAGGCCACGTGTAGTTAGTGTAGTTAATAATTGACAAGTATTGACCAATTTAGAGGCAGTAATGTGACCAACTGTCCACGCCTTTGCTTTACTTACCTGCTCCCACAGTGTCATGACCTAAGTGAGGGAAAACGCCCAACGGGCCCATGGGGAAAATTATGTTCCAATACACCAAATAAACCCTGTCCTGCAGAGACAGCTGCAAGTGTTGGGTTGGGATAGGATGGGACACAGCTACATTGCATTGAAAGAGGCTCTTCAGGAAGTCTTGGGTCATGGTGAGACACTCTGCACGATGCCTTGGACCTTCTCCAGCTGCCGCAGCCTTGTGCTGCCATCAAGAAGCCATAACTCTGGAGAGAACCCTCTCTCTGGAGAGCCCCCCAACTCCTCAGCTACCAGCAATGATAGCTCCAGCCCTCCAGCTCAGGGCTTTTATTGCTCCTACACTGAAATATTAATGACGCCATCAGCCTTGCGAGCTCACTGGCACTCGAGTTGTCTGGATCAATAGAAGCAGAGTAGACAGAGCAATGAAAAAGAAGTACTTTTGGAGGGTTTGGCGATTTCCAGGAGTGCTGACAACGATGCCCGAGACTTCCTCTGGGACAGCGCCAGGGAAGGTCAGACAGCCCTCCATCAGTGCCCATCGATTCCCTTCTGACTGGAGCTCATCCTAATGAATTGTCATAGAGGACCATTTTGCTAATCAACTTGCTATTAATGCGGGCTTAGAAATGATTACGGCATTGATTAGAGGCAGCTTGTCAGCCAGAGCTGGTAGCAACAGCTTCCAGCTGGCTGGTTCTGAGACTTGCCATCGCTGTCAGTGGTGGCAGAAGATACTGGCCACCACTGTCCTCATCCGTCCCTTCATGATCACATCAGCTTCCTCCCCCCAGCTCCTCCCAGAGCACAGCAGCCCACCCAGGCCAACGATCCCTCTGGTTGCTTCATTCCCTGGCCAAGGTGTCTGCGACTCCCTTGGCTGTAGGGGAGAGGTGGCAGCTCTGGATGTGGTGCCTATAGGGCCACCACACTTCAAGACATAACCCCTGCCTGTGACCTGATGCTGCATATTTCCTAAAGGATTAACCTGGGGCACATCTACAAACACCAGCAGTAGCTAAAACCCAGATCCCTCCAGGAGATCATCATGCAACTGAGGTCCATGGCTCCCACCCACTCTCAGGAAACCTCCCTAGACATCTCCATCCCTCCTCAGTGGATGCTGGACAGTATGCCATGGACCAGCTGTCACAAGGTCCCATTGAATCTTGGACTCAACTTGGCTGTGTGATGGCAAGGCAGTGGAGACCAGCTCTCCTCATTCACCCAACTGTGCTGATTTTTGTTTAGGGGGCTCCCAAAATCTGGAGCTGTAAGACACTTTAGTGTGACAAATGTACAGTAAAAGGGCTCAGACAGATGAATTGGGAGCCAAGAATCACCAGGTTCCAGATTTAATTTGTAATATTTCCCTAAGCTGGCCTAGAACCTGTCTCATTTTTCTTAGGAATGGCTAATTAAGAGAAAAGTCACCTGTGACCCTGGAGAAATGTTCCTGATCAGAAGGAACTGATTCCTCCAAGCAGAGGCTCTTCTGCTGGGAACTTGCCAGCTCAGTAAGCGGAGGGATGGACCCAGCTGTGCCAATCTGCTGAACCAGGGTGAAATTCCCCTGGGAACTGTGTAGGGAGAGTTTCAGTGACTGGTATAAAGAGGATCATCTTCCCTGCAGCAGGGAGACCACACCACCCCACTCACCTCCCGCCCCCAGCTCTGGTGGAAAGGAGGGTCCACCAGAGGATCTACCTGAGGATTGTTTCCCCTCCTCTGCCCAGCTTCAGACCCCTCCCCAAAGCACACAAACTGCTAAATGTTCCATTAAGCCTTTCACACCAAGGGAAAAGAAGGTAAATATTCATTTTACTTTTTACAGAAGATTAACAGGTGCTCAATAAAGAGGCTCATCTTCCCTGCAGCAGAGAGACCGCACCGCCCCACTCACCTCCCGCCCCCAGCTCTGGTGGAAAGGAGGGTCCACCAGAGGATCTACCTGAGGATTGTTTCCCCTCCTCTGCCCAGCTTCAGACCCCTCCCCAAAGCACACAAACTGCTAAATGTTCCATTAAGCCTTTCACACCAAGGGAAAAGAAGGTAAATATTCATTTTACTTTTTACAGAAGATTAACAGGTGCTCAGAAATACCAACAGTGACTTGAAAACTGGTGGGTGCTGCTTTATTGCTTGCAGGATTGGGGTAGCTTCCAAGAAGATCATGAAGAAGACACGCACAGCATCAGTCCTTAAGGGGAACCCTGTTGACTAGGCTTTTATTTACTGTGGTACATCAATACCCAGCGAGGTATCTGCAGCAAGAACTCTACCCCAACAACCAGCAACATAGCAATGGCATATTGTGAGACCTGGTATGCAAAAGTCCCATTGGATGCAGCTCCTGTTATTGGGTCTAATGTGGTTTGTAGTCAGGAATGCTCTGCTCTGCAATGTTCAAGGAGGTGTCTCCTATAGGAAAGTCGCCCAGGACCCTAGAAGTGGGTTTGGCCCACAGTGAGTCTATGCCATGGCCAAGCAGGCATGCATCCACTTTTATCTCTCCTCATTGAGTCCAGAACTTCTTGGGGTCTAAACAAAGACACCAAGCTCTGCTCTGTGATGTTCAAGGAGGTGTCTCCTATAGGAAAGTCGCCCAGGACCCTAGAAGTGGGTTTGGCCCACAGTGAGTCTATGCCATGGCCAAGCAGGGATGCATCCACTTTTATCTCTCCTCATTGAGTCCAGAACTTCTTGGGGTCTAAACAAAGACACCAACTTCTCCAGCAATGCCCATGGCATGGCTGCATGATTCAGTGGTGGCTGAGCTTTGGTTGCAGGCAAGACTCAAAGGTCCCACCATGTCTCCAGTCAGCAGCTGATCTTCCTGCTTTCCTTCTCCTTTCTGCTTGGCGTAGCTTGCCCATATTATTTTATACACTATTGTTGGGCTGGAGAGGGCATGGATTCTGCATCTCTGGAGGCCTGGAAAAGGAGGTTGGACTCTTTTGGGGATGGTCTGCCCCAGTCAGCAGGCCATGGGTACAGAGTCACCTTGTCCTGGCTTTCCCATCACTGCCCTCTCCTTACACATCTCAGGAAAATCTCAGGCCATACCTTGAGGAGCACTCACCCACATTTGAGTGCAATCTTAGCAAAGGACCAGTTGTAATAATACTTGACTCTTTCAAAGGACGTTTCTGTCTGTGGGTCTCAAGAAGCTTCACTAAAGTACTTCTGGTGAAGAAAAAAGGGAAGAACTAAAGTTAGTAATTTATTCAGAGTCATGGGACAAGCCAGGCACAAAACGCCCTCCTGCTCCTAAACTTGCAAAACTACTGTCTCCCCTCTCTGCTCCCATGGCCACCCAGACACCCTGCCTCAGCATCTGTAGAGGGTAGGAGATACTGCTTTTGGGGGACAGCAGCAGCAGGTCCCTGCTCTGTGGTGCAAAGTGCTCTGCAGCCTCACAGCTCTCTAGAGGTGCTTCAGAAAAAATATATTCATGGGTGCCTTAAGGCCGCAGCAACACACAAATTGTTTTTGCTGCAGGGGACACAACGCTGGCTCAGACCCACAGCCTGCTCAGAGCTGCTGGCTCACTTGCCTGGCTCTGCACACACATGCTCCAACCCATCTCAGGACCAACAACCTCAGCATGCCGGAGTTACACCTCCCCAGAGTGACCCCCAGCAAGAAACGGTGGTGGCTGTCAGGAAAAAAAAGGGTGGTCCAACCTCCCTGCACCAGTTTGTCCAGTGGGTTTGCAATCTGCAGAGTATGACATGTCCAAAGGTACTACAGCTTCACGGTGAGGTGATCCTCCACGGGCTGGTCTTCAGAAACACCAAGCAGCCACAGTTGTAGCAGGGTGCAAGCACTCAGCATCCTCACAAGGAGAAGCACTCCATGGCAAACAATCCCTCCCATTTTGAGGGCTAGGATGGAAACTGGAAGCCAGGTCTCTCTCCAAGTTGTCTCTCCTGTTTCTAGCATGGCTATTTCTGGTTTTTCCATCCGGCTTTTGGTGTGCAGGTGACACAGTTGGAGGGCAGCCTGGTATTTCCACTCCGGCAAGACCCTGCACCGGTCAGACCTGGTGAATCCCTGCTGAATTCACAAACATGCAGTCTGAGACTCTAGGCAAGCACAGCAGCAAGCTCATGGCCCCCTCCTCCCCATCGTTGAGATGGAGTATGAGGAAGGAAAGTATGGGGAACGTTTCTCAGGGCTGAGGGGCTCCAGAAGTTCTAAGCTGTCCTCCACTTTTCCGTGACACCATCCCTCATAAAAAAAGATAAAAGAACCGTGTAAAAACTGAACTGCGAGAAAGAAAAAAAAAATGAAGACAAAAGCACAGCTGGAGTGAGAAGGGCTGAGCAAGAGGGGATCAGGCTTTAAAAACGATGGAGCCCTTCAGCTGAGCTGGTTCGAGGCCGTCGGCGAAAGCGAGGAGGAAATACATCACCTTGCGGATCTGGGCTAACTCCGCTATCCTCTCCCCAAATTCCTGGGCGTCCGCCTCGTTGCACTCCACCTCCTTGGCCCCTGGCTTCTTCCAGAAGATGCCCACCGGCTCCAGCAGCTGCCGGTTCATCAGGTGGGTGAGATCAGGAGTCCAGTGCTGGGAGGTGCCGGTCACCGTGACCTTCCCGGGTCTCTCCAGTTGGATGTTCCAGCGGAGGAAGCGCAGGTTGTGCTGCCGGGTGAAATCCACTCGGTAGACGTGCTCGTTGGGACGCAGCAGCTTCTCGCCGTCCTGGGGCCTGACGTTTTTTTGCTGCAGGCTCTGGAACCGCAGTCGCATGCAGCGGGTGAGCTGGTCGTCGCGGACGAAGGGCAGCTCGAGCATCCCTGCCGCGGCTGCCATCACCTCGGGTTGCTCCTCTGCTACGTCCTCAGCAACGTCTGGCTCTCAAACAGGACAACACAAGGGGGAAAAAGCCTACAAGCCCTCCCAGAGCTGGTGCCCCCTCTCCACGGTCTCCCAGCGGTGCTAGGCAACCCGGGCCGGTGACGCAAAACACCCTCCGGGGCTTCCTCTGGGTGCCCTCCCGTCTCGTTTGCGGATTAGGAACTGATGGTGCTGCTGCTGCTCTGCACAAAAAAATCTATAGGGAAGGGATGTCTGATGTCAGCCTCCCTGGCAACCTCCCTGACAACCGTGGCTCGTTATCCCGAAATGAAGGCGTGCAGCCAGGGATGCCACCCGACAGGTCTGGGTGGCAGTGGTTTTCTCCGAGTGTAGGCTCATGGAATAATTCATAGAATCATAGAATCAATTGTCTATGTTGGAAGGGACCTTTAAGATCGTCAAGTCCAACCATCAACCTAACACTGTTAAAAAAACATCACTAATCCATGTCCCTCAGCACCACATCTACCCATCTTTTAAATACCTCCAGGGATGGCGATTCCACCCCTTCCCTGGGCAGCCTGTTCCAATGTTTGATAACCCTTTCAGTGAAGACATTTTTCCAAATATCCATTCTAAATCTTCTCCGGCATAACTTGAGGCCATTTCCTCATGTCCTTTCACTTGTTACTTGGGAGAAGAGACCAACACTCACCTCTCTACAACCTCTTTTCAGGTTGGAAAGGAGACTCTCGAGGGGTTTGGTCCAGCCTGCTGGTCAAAGTAGGACTTACTCAGGTTGTTCGGCGCTTTGTCCAGTCCATCTTTGAGTATCTCCATGCATGGAGATCCTTCAGCCTCTTTGGGACCCTGTTCCAGTGTCTGACCATGCTCATGCAGAAGATTAGCTGCAGCTTGTGCTTTTGTCTTGTCCTGTGACTGTGCACCCCCAGCAAGAATCTGGCTCTGTCTTGTCCACACCTTCCCATTAAGTAG
This sequence comes from Calidris pugnax, assembly GCF_001431845.1. NCBI lineage: Eukaryota > Metazoa > Chordata > Aves > Charadriiformes > Scolopacidae > Calidris > Calidris pugnax. Next base: position 905,785 of record NW_015090884.1, read on the forward strand.
CTGCAGACAACTATAAGGTTCCCCTTCACCTTCCCTTCTCCTGAATGAACAAACCCACTTCTCTCAGCCTCTCCTCATATGTCCTGCGCTCCAGACCATCTTGATGGCCTCCATCAGGCTTGCTTCGGTCTGCCACTATCTTTTTCTGGGGATGATTCCCTCCCCACCTGGGCCACATAATAATACAATGGACCAGAATGATACATCATGGTCTAACATGAAAGAGAGAAAAGGTGGAGAGCAACGGACTAGAAAATTATGGCAACCCCTTAGTGTACCTGGTTCCCATGGCTCCTACTGTTTGAAAACCATAAGTATAATTGATCACTCCTGACAACATATGGATCGTGGTCACAGAGCGGGAGATTACCAGGACCCCAAGTCCGAGCAAGTCCTGGGCTTGTATAACTGATGGAAAGAACGGGAATAGTCCATTGTCTGTGCTGGGTCAAAGTGGAAAAGTACCTGACAAAAGTCAATCATCTTGAATACTATAAGTAGCGATTCTAGTAAAGACCCTTTGAGCTTTTCTGGATCACAGCAGGCTGTGGTCAGTGTCTCCCCTGAGTTGGGACACCTCTTAGGTAAACATCTAGCCTAGATAGCTGTTCAATTATTGTCTTAAAACACTTCGTAAATCTTTAAATAAGTTAATGATTAAGTGCTGCTGAAATTCAACCTCTTGATATACCTCAAATCATTAATAAATATTGAATTGCTGCTAAATCATAACCGTGTCAAGTGTTTCCATCTGTGACACTGAGGCACAAGATCTGCCTTCGAGTCCTCCTCAGAGAGCAATAACTAACTCCAGGATGCAGAAGACCTATGCAAAATGGACTTTGGTAGGTGGGTGGTCTCAGAGTCATCTGCTCATGCCGTCCCATCCAAGACTGCCCTGCGCTCTGGAAGCAACTGAGGGGGCAGGAGACCAGACTAGGTGGTGGAGATGCAGGTTGTCTGACCCACTTCAAAATCTGGACCCTGTCCTTTGTTTGTTGAGAAATACCAACGCAACCCGTGGGAGAACAGGTTATAGATCCAGACCACCCTTTAGGACAAAGCTCTGCTGGAAATTACTTGAATTCCCCCATTTCAGGGCCTTAATTTCTTTTCATAAGAGCTAGACACCTCTGAAGGGTCACAGAAAGGATGTTACAGAGCTAGAACACACCTAAAGCCATGTAGGCCCAACCAAGAGTCAGGAAAATAGAAACCAGCTATAAAATAACTTCCAGTCCCCCACTCCCACTCAGTGGCTTAAACACCACAGGCTTAATGGGAAAGGGAGACATGGAGGGAGCCTTGAGGTGAGGTGCAAGAAAGCGTGTGAACAAAGTAATCTGTTGGGATACACAGGGATGTGGCTGGCCTGTTCTATTCCTTTGAAGGTATTCCCCCTCCTGACGTTTGAGAAGGAGTTTCACTGTGTGCAGTGGAACAAGGGATGAAGTTACATCCTGGTGTAAATCAGGATTACATTTTCTAGGACCAATAGGAGACCTGGCCCAAGATCCCTCTACTGAGAATTCTGTGATGTTAAAACTCACATCACTATCTTTCAGCTCCTCCTGGACCATGAATCAGAGACATTTTAGTATCTAATGACACTAAAACTAGACTTAAAAACACAGTGTTTTGCTGCCCTGTTTGTACTCTCAACTGTTGCTTACATCAGCATATTGACTGGTCAGGAGAAGAGGTTTGCCCTCTAGGCACTGGGTCCTGTGTGTGGAGATGCCCAAGGGCCAAGGAGCAACAAGCACCTCCAGCAATGTTATCTCAATTGCATGTGTGACAGTACCAAGGACCAAGAGGTCCATTATTTCTTGGCCAACAAAGGGATCTGAGACATTTGGCAAGAACCATGCTCTAATCCCAGCACCACCAGCAGAGCTGGTGTCCTTTTGGACCAGGGGGTTAATCTGTGCATTTGACATCTCCCATTTTGCTTTAAAAGTTGCTGCTGCAGTTTAAGCCCTCAAAGAACCTTGCAAAGTATGAGGAAAGGTCCCACCTAATTCAGAGGTCTCCAAAAGCAATGGTGTGCCAAAGCATGGCTGACCATAACCCTGTAGTGAACACCAGAGCAAACGACTGGGAGGGAAGGCTTGGGGAGAGGGCTGCAGCTTTTGGTTTTTCCCAGAAAACAAGCCTTTCTGAAAGAAAGAGCCGGCAGGCAAAGAAGAGCCTCTGAGAGTTCAGGACATGGAAAGTGAGAAGTCACAAACACCCAGAGCCGCATCGCCAAGGGAGGAAAAGCAACGCCATTGGCAACCTGAAATAATGAGGTGTCCAAAGGGACCCGGCTTCTGTTGGGTTGGCATTTCCCAGGGCAGGGCTGGAAGTGAATGGTGAGGAGGGAAGACAACTCGCCCGCTCTCCCTTGGGAGACATCGATGCAGAGGAAGAAGCTAAACAACCCCTTGCACCACACCTGTAATGAGACCCACAACAGCCACCACAGCCACGATGGGAAGAAAAGGCATATCTGGAAGCCAACAACAGCTATCTCATTCCCATATAAAGAAAAAACCTGATTTTAACAAAAAAAACCAAAAACCAAAACAAAACAGGGATGCTACAACAACCACCAATTCCCAAGGTTGAGCTTTGCGTTCGTGATCACAAAACCCACAGGCAGCAGAGGCAGGGAGCATCTCAGCCCACAGAGATGATGCAAAGGAGTAGGGTGGAGGGAATATTTGGACCCTGTGGGTCTGTTGAAGTGGGAGGCTGTGGATGAAGCAGATGACACTGTCTGCACATACTGTAGGACTTTGGTGGCTGCTTTTTGCAGTAAAATCTAGGAAAAGGTGCTTGCAACTTGCTAGTTTCCTGTCCTATGATGACACATGCCTGCACCAGGGACTGAAGCCCATATTGGTCTTGGCTTTCACAGGCTTGACCTCTTCTGCAGCTGAGGACATGGCAGGGACAGGCACAGACTGTCCAAGGATGTGGCACTGAGGACCTTCTTCCCCCCTGTACTTCTGTGGTTGCTTCCCTTATTCTGGTGAAGCCCTTTCATGGCTTTCTGGCCTGCAACACAGTTCTTTTGGACCCCACACTGGAAGGAGTGCTGCTACATGGTGCCATCAAGCCATAGGACATGTCAGGGATGGATGTTTTGGGGAAGAAGCTGCTTAGGAGAGATACTAGGAGAGATACTAATACCCTCAAATCACCCTACCTACCCAAGCACAAGGTGTCTCATTGCCAAGGTGGGCACACACTGAGCAGCCAAAGAGAGGTAACACCATGGGAATGTGGGAACGGGGCCAAATGCTGCAGCTGAGCATCATGGATTTTGTTATTTTTATCATTTTTAAAGTTATTTTGGAGTGGGGAGGGTCAGATTTGGGATCTGGAGGACAGGACGGGACTTGATTCACTTGGTTAAGGCGAAATCAGCCAAGGGTTTGGCTTGAGTGTGATGTGACTGCAGTCATGATGACCGACTTCCCCTTGAAAGATAGTCCTTTAAGGGAAGGTTTTAGCACATGAACAGTTTTTCAGGACCTGAGGCATCCCTGAAGAACCAGTTTTTGAGCCAGACAGACACAACATGAAGCCAAGGTGTTGAAGATAATCTTTCCCCTGGCATGGGGAGCTCCTTACCTTCTGCCACAGAGACTCCCGGGATGCCAGGGAGGAGCAGGCAGCCACGAACCAGCAGTTCCCAACCTGGCCCTGGTGTAAGTCATGGGAGCTGATCCCATCCACAAAGAGGTGCGGATCATCGCAGATTTCCTGTGGGACAGGAGAAAAACAGACATGCTGGGTAAGCGAGGAGACAGGGATATTGGGAGCAAGGCTCCTTGGCAAAGGAAAATCTCTTTCTCTCTTCCTCAGGCTCCATTTAAACCCCACCTGCAGCTTTCTGGTGGCCTCACTCATCATGCTGGTGGCAGGAAGACCCTGTCCTGCCTTCTGCTCTCACCAGGACATGGGCAGCATCACTGCCGAAGTGAAGTGAGACCTACTCCTTATTCTGTTCCAGCATCAGCACAGCTTTGCTCTATTTACCCCAGGTGATAATGGTATTTCTCCACACGGTTACAGCCCTAGTGACCCTTCTGCTCTTCTAAGAGACCCTTTCAGCTGTCTCTACTCTGTGTCTGCTTTACAAACTTCTCCCTCTCTTATTTTGCTCTGGAGAGCATGGGAGCAGCACCCAAACCCATTGCCTCCCACACTGGAACTTGTGGATCCATCCAAAAATGAAACCCTGCAGGACCAGGGCAAAACCTGGCATTTAGATGAGGAATCACAGTGCCTAAATCGGAGACTTCACCCAAGAAAGCTCAATGCAGATGCAGGCCTCAGACATGGTTGCAAGAAGCCAAGTGTCCTCAAGCAGGAGGTCTGTCCTTCTAGTCATTAGCACAGCAGATGGAGAAAATCTGGTGGTTTTGCAGCTGGGCCAGGAGGATTAAATGCTCATTCTGACACCAAAACCAGCATGGTGGATTGTGCATGGGCACCTTGGATGGAGAAATTTGGGTAGGTGGCAACTAGGAGGTGAGCTCATCCCTCCAACCATGCAGGCACCAACCATATCGCCTTTCGTCTTCCCAGTTCCTGCCAGGCTGCCCTCCCTTCTTCCTGCTCCCTCTTAGAGCCTGGCCAAGAAAGCACTTAAATAACAGAAGGTGTTGAGCAAGCTTCGTGTGAAATACTGCTTTATTTTTTATATCTTTTCTCCTAATCAATCCAATTTGGAAGGTCATGTCCAGCTGGAGGCTGGGAGCAGATGGGACAGACAAAGAGCTGAGAGAATCTTTTCCCCGTTCTTATCGCATTTAATTTGAAGGGGGGGGAAGGAGAAGCAGATTTTCATTCTTCCCCCCCCACCTCCCAGTTTTTCAGGCTGGCTGCACCCAGAATAACATGTCCCCCCCTGACTTTGCACAACCTTGCACAACCTGGCATCGCCTCTGCCCATCACAGGGAGGAAAAGGAATCACTGTTTTGTAAGCACCTCCTGCTCTTCCCACCTAATCCAGCCATCACTGTACACCTAAAAAAATCACCTGAGCCCCACCTCGAGTGCTGTGTCCAGTTTTAGGCCCCTTACCACAAAAAAGACATTGAGAGGCTGGAGTGGGTCCAGAGAAGGGCAATGGAGATGGTGAGGGGTCTGGAGCACAAGTCTGGTGAGGAGAGGATGAGGGAGCTGGGGTGTTCAGTCTGCAGAAGAGGAGGCTGAGGGGAGACCTTCTGGCTCTCTCCAACTCCCTGAAAGGAGGGTGTAGCCAGGGGGGGGTCAGACTCTTCTCCCAAGGAACAGGCCATGGGACAAGAGGAAACGGCCTCAAGTTGCACCAGGGGAGGTTCAGATTGGATATTAGGAAAAATTTTTACCCTGAAAGGGTTATTAAGGATTGGAATGGGCTGCCCAGGGAGGTGGTTGAGGAACCATCCCTGGAGGTATTTAGAAGATGGGTTGATATAGTGCTTAGACACATGGTTTAGTGAGGGATTTTATCAGAGTTAGGTTGATGGTTGGACTAGATGATCTTAAAGGTCCCTTCTAACCTAAGCAATTCTATGATTCTATTCTATGAGTCCACGATCCAGACACAAACTGGGCAGGGATCACACCCAAGGGAGAGGACTAATTCCCTCCCAGCTGCTGGCGTTGCAGGAGGTTGGGATAAGCACTAGAGGGAGGCAAGCTGACAGCCACCAGAGGCAAGAGCCACCCACGCTTCCCAGCACAGCTGAGCGCAGAGAGGGAAGGGAGAGGAACACTGGGGTTTGATGACTCTTTTGTACCACCGAGGAAGCACCCAGCAGCAGGGGATGCATCCGAACGGTCTGTTGGTGATGGGGGTGTCTGCAAGATCAGCTCTTAGCGATCCTGCTCTGGGGGCAAAGGCACCATGTTTGCCCCATTTGAGGACCACAGCTGCCCCTTCTAGCTTTGAGTGAATCTGCTGCGTACCAAAAACGAGTCTCTTGGTATTGCAAAGATGGGGGAGAACGTGAAAGCATGAAAAGCACTTGCAGCCCAGAAAGCCAATCACATCCTGGGCTGCATCAAAAGAAGTGTTGCTAACAGGTCCAGAGAGGTGATTCTGCCACTTTACTCTGCTCTGGTGAGACCTCACCTGGAGTACTGTGTGCAGGTCTGGAGCCCTCAATATAAGGAGGACATGGACCTGATGGAGCGGGTCCAGAGGAGGGCCACAAGGATGATCAGGGGTTGGAGCACTTCTGCTACGAAGACAGGCTGAGGGAGCTGGGGTTGTTCAGCCTGGAGAAGAGGAGGCTCCGGGGAGACCTAATAGCAGCCTTCCAGTACCTGAAGGGGGCCTACAGGAAGGCCAGGGAGAGCCTGTTTAGAAAGGCCTGTAGTGATAGGATGAGGGGAAATGGCTTTAAGTTGGAGGGGAGCAGATTTAGATTGGAGATTAGGAGAAAGTTCTTTCCTGTGAGGGTGGTGGAGCACTGGAACAGGTTGCCCAGGGAGGTGGTTGAGGCCCCTTCCCTGGAGATATTCAAGGTTAAGCCTTTCACACCAAGGGAAAAGAAGGTAAATATTCATTTTACTTTTTACAGAAGATTAACAGGTGCTCAGAAATACCAACAGTGACTTGAAAACTGGTGGGTGCTGCTTTATTGCTTGCAGGATTGGGGTAGCTTCCAAGAAGATCATGAAGAAGACACGCACAGCATCAGTCCTTAAGGGGAACCCTGTTGACTAGGCTTTTATTTACTGTGGTACATCAATACCCAGCGAGGTATCTGCAGCAAGAACTCTACCCCAACAACCAGCAACATAGCAATGGCATATTGTGAGACCTCGTATGCAAAAGTCCCATTGGATGTGGCTCCTGTTATTGGGTCTAATGTGGTTTGTAGTCAGGAGCTCTGCTCTGTGATGTTCAAGGAGGTGTCTCCTATAGGAAAGTCGCCCAGGACCCTAGAAGTGGGTTTGGCCCACAGTGAGTCTATGCCATGGCCAAGCAGGGATGCATCCACTTTTATCTCTCCTCATTGAGTCCAGAACTTCTTGGGGTCTAAACAAAGACACCAACTTCTCCAGCCATGGCTGCATGATTCAGTGGTGGCTGAGCTTTGGTTGCAGGCAAGACTCAAAGATCCCACCATGTCTCCGTCCCACCATGTCTCCAGTCAGCAGCTGATCTTCCTGCTTTCCTTCTCCTTTCTGCTTGGCGTAGCTTGCCCATATTATTTTATACACTATTGTTGGGCTGGAGAGGGCATGGATTCTGCATCTCTGGAGGCCTGGAAAAGGAGGTTGGACTCTTTTGGGGATGGTCTGCCCCAGTCAGCAGGCCATGGGTACAGAGTCACCTTGTCCTGGCTTTCCCATCACTGCCCTCTCCTTACACATCTCAGGAAAATCTCAGGCCATACCTTGAGGAGCACTCACCCACATTTGAGTGCAATCTTAGCAAAGGACCAGTTGTAATAATACTTGACTCTTTCAAAGGACGTTTCTGTCTGTGGGTCTCAAGAAGCTTCACTAAAGTACTTCTGGTGAAGAAAAAAGGGAAGAACTAAAGTTAGTAATTTATTCAGAGTCATGGGACAAGCCAGGCACAAAACGCCCTCCTGCTCCTAAACTTGCAAAACTACTGTCTCCCCTCTCTGCTCCCATGGCCACCCAGACACCCTGCCTCAGCATCTGTAGAGGGTAGGAGATACTGCTTTTGGGGGACAGCAGCAGCAGGTCCCTGCTCTGTGGTGCAAAGTGCTCTGCAGCCTCACAGCTCTCTAGAGGTGCTTCAGAAAAAATATATTCATGGGTGCCTTAAGGCCGCAGCAACACACAAATTGTTTTTGCTGCAGGGGACACAACGCTGGCTCAGACCCACAGCCTGCTCAGAGCTGCTGGCTCACTTGCCTGGCTCTGCACACACATGCTCCAACCCATCTCAGGACCAACAACCTCAGCATGCCGGAGTTACACCTCCCCAGAGTGACCCCCAGCAAGAAACGGTGGTGGCTGTCAGGAAAAAAAAGGGTGGTCCAACCTCCCTGCACCAGTTTGTCCAGTGGGTTTGCAATCTGCAGAGTATGACATGTCCAAAGGTACTACAGCTTCACGGTGAGGTGATCCTCCACGGGCTGGTCTTCAGAAACACCAAGCAGCCACAGTTGTAGCAGGGTGCAAGCACTCAGCATCCTCACAAGGAGAAGCACTCCATGGCAAACAATCCCTCCCATTTTGAGGGCTAGGATGGAAACTGGAAGCCAGGTCTCTCTCCAAGTTGTCTCTCCTGTTTCTAGCATGGCTATTTCTGGTTTTTCCATCCGGCTTTTGGTGTGCAGGTGACACAGTTGGAGGGCAGCCTGGTATTTCCACTCCGGCAAGACCCTGCACCGGTCAGACCTGGTGAATCCCTGCTGAATTCACAAACATGCAGTCTGAGACTCTAGGCAAGCACAGCAGCAAGCTCATGGCCCCCTCCTCCCCATCGTTGAGATGGAGTATGAGGAAGGAAAGTATGGGGAACGTTTCTCAGGGCTGAGGGGCTCCAGAAGTTCTAAGCTGTCCTCCACTTTTCCGTGACACCATCCCTCATAAAAAAAGATAAAAGAACCGTGTAAAAACTGAACTGCGAGAAAGAAAAAAAAAATGAAGACAAAAGCACAGCTGGAGTGAGAAGGGCTGAGCAAGAGGGGATCAGGCTTTAAAAACGATGGAGCCCTTCAGCTGAGCTGGTTCGAGGCCGTCGGCGAAAGCGAGGAGGAAATACATCACCTTGCGGATCTGGGCTAACTCCGCTATCCTCTCCCCAAATTCCTGGGCGTCCGCCTCGTTGCACTCCACCTCCTTGGCCCCTGGCTTCTTCCAGAAGATGCCCACCGGCTCCAGCAGCTGCCGGTTCATCAGGTGGGTGAGATCAGGAGTCCAGTGCTGGGAAGTGCCGGTCACCGTGACCTTCCCGGGTCTCTCCAGTTGGATGTTCCAGCGGAGGAAGCGCAGGTTGTGCTGCCGGGTGAAATCCACTCGGTAGACGTGCTCGTTGGGACGCAGCAGCTTCTCGCCGTCCTGGGGCCTGACGTTTTTTTGCTGCAGGCTCTGGAACCGCAGTCGCATGCAGCGGGTGAGCTGGTCGTCGCGGACGAAGGGCAGCTCGAGCATCCCTGCCGCGGCTGCCATCACCTCGGGTTGCTCCTCTGCTACGTCCTCAGCAACGTCTGGCTCTCAAACAGGACAACACAAGGGGGAAAAAGCCTCCAAGCCCTCCCAGAGCTGGTGCCCCCTCTCCACGGTCTCCCAGCGGTGCTAGGCAACCCGGGCTGGTGACGCAAAACACCCTCCGGGGCTTCCTCTGGGTGCCCTCCCGTCTCGTTTGCGGATTAGGAACTGATGGTGCTGCTGCTGCTCTGCACAAAAAAATCTATAGGGAAGGGATGTCTGATGTCAGCCTCCCTGGCAACCTCCCTGACAACCGTGGCTCGTTATCCCGAAATGAAGGCGTGCAGCCAGGGATGCCACCCGACAGGTCTGGGTGGCAGTGGTTTTCTCCGAGTGTAGGCTCATGGAATAATTCATAGAATCATAGAATCAATTGTCTATGTTGGAAGGGACCTTTAAGATCGTCAAGTCCAACCATCAACCTAACACTGTTAAAAAAACATCACTAATCCATGTCCCTCAGCACCACATCTACCCATCTTTTAAATACCTCCAGGGATGGCGATTCCACCCCTTCCCTGGGCAGCCTGTTCCAATGTTTGATAACCCTTTCAGTGAAGACATTTTTCCAAATATCCATTCTAAATCTTCTCCGGCATAACTTGAGGCCATTTCCTCATGTCCTTTCAGTTTTTCCTAATATCCATTCTAAATCTCCCCCGGCGTAACTTGAGGCCATTTCCTCATGTCCTTTCACTTGTTACTTGGGAGAAGAGACCAACACTCACCTCTCTACAACCTCTTTTCAGGTTGGAAAGGAGACTCTCGAGGGGTTTGGTCCAGCCTGCTGGTCAAAGTAGGACTTACTCAGGTTGTTCGGCGCTTTGTCCAGTCCATCTTTGAGTATCTCCATGCATGGAGATCCTTCAGCCTCTTTGGGACCCTGTTCCAGTGTCTGACCATGCTCATGCAGAAGATTAGCTGCAGCTTGTGCTTTTGTCTTGTCCTGTGACTGTGCACCCCCAGCAAGAGTCTGGCTCTGTCTTGTCCACACCTTCCCATTAAGTAGCTGCAGACAACTATAAGGTTCCCCTACACCTTCCCTTCTCCTGGATGAACAAACCCACTTCTCTCAGCCTCTCCTCATATGGCCTGTGCTCCAGACCATCTTGGTGGCCTCCATCAGGCTCGCTTCGGTCTGCCACTATCTTCTTCTGGGGACAATCCCCTCCCCACCTGGGCCACATAATAATACAATGGACCAGAATGATACATCATGGTCTAACATGAAAGAGAGAAAAGGTGGAGAGCAACGGACTAGAAAACTATGGCAACCCCTTAGTGTACCTGGTTCCCATGGCTCCTACTGTTTGAAAACCATAACTATAATTGATCACTCCTGACAACATATGGATCGTGGTCACAGAGTGGGAGATTACCAGGACCCCAAGTCCGAGCAAGTCCTGGGCTTGTATAACTGATGGAAAGAACGGGAATAGTCCATTGTCTGAGCTGGGTCAAAGTGGAAAAGTACCTGACAAAAGTCAATCATCTTGAATACTATAAGTAGCGATTCTAGTAAAGACCCTTTGAGCTTTTCTGGATCACAGCAGGCTGTGGTCAGTGTCTCCCCTGAGTTGGGACACCTCTTAGGTAAACATCTAGCCTAGATAGCTGTTCAATTATTGTCTTAAAACACTTCGTAAATCTTTAAATAAGTTAATGATTAAGTGCTGCTGAAATTCAAGTGGTCAAAGAGTGGGAGATTACCAGGACCCCAAGTCCGAGCAAGTCCTGGGCTTGTATAACTGATGGAAAGAACGGGAATAGTCCATTGTCTGTGCTGGGTCAAAGTGGAAAAGTACCTGACAAAAGTCAATCATCTTGAATACTATAAGTAGCGATTCTAGTAAAGACCCTTTGAGCTTTTCTGGATCACAGCAGGCTGTGGTCAGTGTCTCCCCTGAGTTGGGACACCTCTTAGGTAAACATCTAGCCTAGATAGCTGTTCAATTATTGTCTTAAAACACTTCGTAAATCTTTAAATAAGTTAATGATTAAGTGCTGCTGAAATTCAACCTCTTGATATACCTCAAATCATTAATAAATATTGAATTGCTGCTAAATCATAACCGTGTCAAGTGTTTCCATCTGTGACACTGAGGCACAAGATCTGCCTTCGAGTCCTCCTCAGAGAGCAATAACTAACTCCAGGATGCAGAAGACCTATGCAAAATGGACTTTGGTAGGTGGGTGGTCTCAGAGTCATCTGCTCATGCCGTCCCATCCAAGACTGCCCTGCGCTCTGGAAGCAACTGAGGGGGCAGGAGACCAGACTAAGTGGTGGAGATGCAGGTTGTCTGACCCACTTCAAAATCTGGACCCTGTCCTTTGTTTGTTGAGAAATACCAACGCAACCCGTGGGAGAACAGGTTATAGATCCAGACCACCCTTTAGGACAAAGCTCTGCTGGAAATTACTTGAATTCCCCCATTTCAGGGCCTTAATTTCTTTTCATAAGAGCTAGACACCTCTGAAGGGTCACAGAAAGGATGTTACAGAGCTAGAACACACCTAAAGCCATGTAGGCCCAACCAAGAGTCAGGAAAATAGAAACCAGCTATAAAATAACTTCCAGTCCCCCACTCCCACTCAGTGGCTTAAACACCACAGGCTTAATGGGAAAGGGAGACATGGAGGGAGCCTTGAGGTGAGGTGCAAGAAAGCGTGTGAACAAAGTAATCTGTTGGGATACACAGGGATGTGGCTGGCCTGTTCTATTCCTTTGAAGGTATTCCCCCTCCTGACGTTTGAGAAGGAGTTTCACTGTGTGCAGTGGAACAAGGGATGAAGTTACATCCTGGTGTAAATCAGGATTACATTTTCTAGGACCAATAGGAGACCTGGCCCAAGATCCCTCTACTGAGAATTCTGTGATGTTAAAACTCACATCACTATCTTTCAGCTCCTCCTGGACCATGAATCAGAGACATTTTAGTATCTAATGACACTAAAACTAGACTTAAAAACACAGTGTTTTGCTGCCCTGTTTGTACTCTCAACTGTTGCTTACATCAGCATATTGACTGGTCAGGAGAAGAGGTTTGCCCTCTAGGCACTGGGTCCTGTGTGTGGAGATGCCCAAGGGCCAAGGAGCAACAAGCACCTCCAGCAATGTTATCTCAATTGCATGTGTGACAGTACCAAGGACCAAGAGGTCCATTATTTCTTGGCCAACAAAGGGATCTGAGACATTTGGCAAGAACCATGCTCTAATCCCAGCACCACCAGCAGAGCTGGTGTCCTTTTGGACCAGGGGGTTAATCTGTGCATTTGACATCTCCCATTTTGCTTTAAAAGTTGCTGCTGCAGTTTAAGCCCTCAAAGAACCTTGCAAAGTATGAGGAAAGGTCCCACCTAATTCAGAGGTCTCCAAAAGCAATGGTGTGCCAAAGCATGGCTGACCATAACCCTGTAGTGAACACCAGAGCAAACGACTGGGAGGGAAGGCTTGGGGAGAGGGCTGCAGCTTTTGGTTTTTCCCAGAAAACAAGCCTTTCTGAAAGAAAGAGCCGGCAGGCAAAGAAGAGCCTCTGAGAGTTCAGGACATGGAAAGTGAGAAGTCACAAACACCCAGAGCCGCATCGCCAAGGGAGGAAAAGCAACGCCATTGGCAACCTGAAATAATGAGGTGTCCAAAGGGACCCGGCTTCTGTTGGGTTGGCATTTCCCAGGGCAGGGCTGGAAGTGAATGGTGAGGAGGGAAGACAACTCGCCCGCTCTCCCTTGGGAGACATCGATGCAGAGGAAGAAGCTAAACAACCCCTTGCACCACACCTGTAATGAGACCCACAACAGCCACCACAGCCACGATGGGAAGAAAAGGCATATCTGGAAGCCAACAACAGCTATCTCATTCCCATATAAAGAAAAAACCTGATTTTAACAAAAAAAACCAAAAACCAAAACAAAACAGGGATGCTACAACAACCACCAATTCCCAAGGTTGAGCTTTGCGTTCGTGATCACAAAACCCACAGGCAGCAGAGGCAGGGAGCATCTCAGCCCACAGAGATGATGCAAAGGAGTAGGGTGGAGGGAATATTTGGACCCTGTGGGTCTGTTGAAGTGGGAGGCTGTGGATGAAGCAGATGACACTGTCTGCACATACTGTAGGACTTTGGTGGCTGCTTTTTGCAGTAAAATCTAGGAAAAGGTGCTTGCAACTTGCTAGTTTCCTGTCCTATGATGACACATGCCTGCACCAGGGACTGAAGCCCATATTGGTCTTGGCTTTCACAGGCTTGACCTCTTCTGCAGCTGAGGACATGGCAGGGACAGGCACAGACTGTCCAAGGATGTGGCACTGAGGACCTTCTTCCCCCCTGTACTTCTGTGGTTGCTTCCCTTATTCTGGTGAAGCCCTTTCATGGCTTTCTGGCCTGCAACACAGTTCTTTTGGACCCCACACTGGAAGGAGTGCTGCTACATGGTGCCATCAAGCCATAGGACATGTCAGGGATGGATGTTTTGGGGAAGAAGCTGCTTAGGAGAGATACTAGGAGAGATACTAATACCCTCAAAATCACCCTACCTACCCAAGCACAAGGTGTCTCATTGCCAAGGTGGGCACACACTGAGCAGCCAAAGAGAGGTAACACCATGGGAATGTGGGAACGGGGCCAAATGCTGCAGCTGAGCATCATGGATTTTGTTATTTTTATCATTTTTAAAGTTATTTTGGAGTGGGGAGGGTCAGATTTGGGATCTGGAGGACAGGACGGGACTTGATTCACTTGGTTAAGGCGAAATCAGCCAAGGGTTTGGCTTGAGTGTGATGTGACTGCAGTCATGATGACCGACTTCCCCTTGAAAGATAGTCCTTTAAGGGAAGGTTTTAGCACATGAACAGTTTTTCAGGACCTGAGGCATCCCTGAAGAACCAGTTTTTGAGCCAGACAGACACAACATGAAGCCAAGGTGTTGAAGATAATCTTTCCCCTGGCATGGGGAGCTCCTTACCTTCTGCCACAGAGACTCCCGGGATGCCAGGGAGGAGCAGGCAGCCACGAACCAGCAGTTCCCAACCTGGCCCTGGTGTAAGTCATGGGAGCTGATCCCATCCACAAAGAGGTGCGGATCATCGCAGATTTCCTGTGGGACAGGAGAAAAACAGACATGCTGGGTAAGCGAGGAGACAGGGATATTGGGAGCAAGGCTCCTTGGCAAAGGAAAATCTCTTTCTCTCTTCCTCAGGCTCCATTTAAACCCCACCTGCAGCTTTCTGGTGGCCTCACTCATCATGCTGGTGGCAGGAAGACCCTGTCCTGCCTTCTGCTCTCACCAGGACATGGGCAGCATCACTGCCGAAGTGAAGTGAGACCTACTCCTTATTCTGTTCCAGCATCAGCACAGCTTTGCTCTATTTACCCCAGGTGATAATGGTATTTCTCCACACGGTTACAGCCCTAGTGACCCTTCTGCTCTTCTAAGAGACCCTTTCAGCTGTCTCTACTCTGTGTCTGCTTTACAAACTTCTCCCTCTCTTATTTTGCTCTGGAGAGCATGGGAGCAGCACCCAAACCCATTGCCTCCCACACTGGAACTTGTGGATCCATCCAAAAATGAAACCCTGCAGGACCAGGGCAAAACCTGGCATTTAGATGAGGAATCACAGTGCCTAAATCGGAGACTTCACCCAAGAAAGCTCAATGCAGATGCAGGCCTCAGACATGGTTGCAAGAAGCCAAGTGTCCTCAAGCAGGAGGTCTGTCCTTCTAGTCATTAGCACAGCAGATGGAGAAAATCTGGTGGTTTTGCAGCTGGGCCAGGAGGATTAAATGCTCATTCTGACACCAAAACCAGCATGGTGGATTGTGCATGGGCACCTTGGATGGAGAAATTTGGGTAGGTGGCAACTAGGAGGTGAGCTCATCCCTCCAACCATGCAGGCACCAACCATATCGCCTTTCGTCTTCCCAGTTCCTGCCAGGCTGCCCTCCCTTCTTCCTGCTCCCTCTTAGAGCCTGGCCAAGAAAGCACTTAAATAACAGAAGGTGTTGAGCAAGCTTCGTGTGAAATACTGCTTTATTTTTTATATCTTTTCTCCTAATCAATCCAATTTGGAAGGTCATGTCCAGCTGGAGGCTGGGAGCAGATGGGACAGACAAAGAGCTGAGAGAATCTTTTCCCCGTTCTTATCGCATTTAATTTGAAGGGGGGGGAAGGAGAAGCAGATTTTCATTCTTCCCCCCCCACCTCCCAGTTTTTCAGGCTGGCTGCACCCAGAATAACATGTCCCCCCCTGACTTTGCACAACCTTGCACAACCTGGCATCGCCTCTGCCCATCACAGGGAGGAAAAGGAATCACTGTTTTGTAAGCACCTCCTGCTCTTCCCACCTAATCCAGCCATCACTGTACACCTAAAAAAATCACCTGAGCCCCACCTCGAGTGCTGTGTCCAGTTTTAGGCCCCTTACCACAAAAAAGACATTGAGAGGCTGGAGTGGGTCCAGAGAAGGGCAATGGAGATGGTGAGGGGTCTGGAGCACAAGTCTGGTGAGGAGAGGATGAGGGAGCTGGGGTGTTCAGTCTGCAGAAGAGGAGGCTGAGGGGAGACCTTCTGGCTCTCTCCAACTCCCTGAAAGGAGGGTGTAGCCAGGGGGGGGTCAGACTCTTCTCCCAAGGAACAGGCCATGGGACAAGAGGAAACGGCCTCAAGTTGCACCAGGGGAGGTTCAGATTGGATATTAGGAAAAATTTTTACCCTGAAAGGGTTATTAAGGATTGGAATGGGCTGCCCAGGGAGGTGGTTGAGGAACCATCCCTGGAGGTATTTAGAAGATGGGTTGATATAGTGCTTAGACACATGGTTTAGTGAGGGATTTTATCAGAGTTAGGTTGATGGTTGGACTAGATGATCTTAAAGGTCCCTTCTAACCTAAGCAATTCTATGATTCTATTCTATGAGTCCACGATCCAGACACAAACTGGGCAGGGATCACACCCAAGGGAGAGGACTAATTCCCTCCCAGCTGCTGGCGTTGCAGGAGGTTGGGATAAGCACTAGAGGGAGGCAAGCTGACAGCCACCAGAGGCAAGAGCCACCCACGCTTCCCAGCACAGCTGAGCGCAGAGAGGGAAGGGAGAGGAACACTGGGGTTTGATGACTCTTTTGTACCACCGAGGAAGCACCCAGCAGCAGGGGATGCATCCGAACGGTCTGTTGGTGATGGGGGTGTCTGCAAGATCAGCTCTTAGCGATCCTGCTCTGGGGGCAAAGGCACCATGTTTGCCCCATTTGAGGACCACAGCTGCCCCTTCTAGCTTTGAGTGAATCTGCTGCGTACCAAAAACGAGTCTCTTGGTATTGCAAAGATGGGGG
Source organism: Calidris pugnax (assembly GCF_001431845.1). Lineage (NCBI taxonomy): Eukaryota > Metazoa > Chordata > Aves > Charadriiformes > Scolopacidae > Calidris > Calidris pugnax. The sequence continues at coordinate 922,292 of NW_015090884.1, forward strand.
AGAACGTGAAAGCATGAAAAGCACTTGCAGCCCAGAAAGCCAATCACATCCTGGGCTGCATCAAAAGAAGTGTTGCTAACAGGTCCAGAGAGGTGATTCTGCCACTTTACTCTGCTCTGGTGAGACCTCACCTGGAGTACTGTGTGCAGGTCTGGAGCCCTCAATATAAGGAGGACATGGACCTGATGGAGCGGGTCCAGAGGAGGGCCACAAGGATGATCAGGGGTTGGAGCACTTCTGCTACGAAGACAGGCTGAGGGAGCTGGGGTTGTTCAGCCTGGAGAAGAGGAGGCTCCGGGGAGACCTAATAGCAGCCTTCCAGTACCTGAAGGGGGCCTACAGGAAGGCCAGGGAGAGCCTGTTTAGAAAGGCCTGTAGTGATAGGATGAGGGGAAATGGCTTTAAGTTGGAGGGGAGCAGATTTAGATTGGAGATGAGGAGAAAGTTCTTTCCTGTGAGGGTGGTGGAGCACTGGAACAGGTTGCCCAGGGAGGAGGTTGAGGCCCCATCCCTGGAGATATTCAAGGTGAGGCTCGATGAGGCCCTGGGCAACCTGGTCTAGTTGGGGGTGTCCCTGCTGACTGCGGGGGGGTCGGACTAGATGACCTTTGGAGGTCCCTTCTGGCCTAGACAATTCTATGATTCTATGAAAAAGACATCCTGCTTGGCAGAAATTAGCATAGGGCAGAGGGTGTCAGATGCTCAGGGACCTTTCCTAAGAGCAGAGCTGCCAGTTCACTGTGATCTCCCCATCACCAGGAAAGAGTCTGCAAATTAACTCCTCCTGATTGCTCATTTTAGTAGAGGGAAGCCCTATGTACTCATCAAAAGAGCAGCCTGCCCTGGCACAGCAGCTCATTTAGACCCTACTCTCTTGGACCCATGGCACCAACGAAGATGCCACGGCTGGAAACGTTCATGCCAGGGCAGGTTCCCTCTGCAAAACACGTTCCTCACTTGACTCAGCTTCTCTTTCCACTCATGCAGATGGGTCCCTAAGGGCATATCATTACTGAAAGATTCATTCAGGCAGCTCTTCAGATGCTGCAGTAGGCGTTTCCCATTCAGGTGCACACTTGGATGTGGCATTTCAAGGTGCTTTTGGTCCAGCGTGGTCATAGCTGAAAGCACACACTTGCTCTACAACTTAGCAGCCCATGGACTTCTTAAGCTCCTTCCCTCACAATGTGTAAAACCCCACGACAGTTTGCAGCTGAGTTGGAAGTTTCCTAGGAGCACGAAGGTTGCTAAATACCACAATCCCGTGCTGTGGCAAGGGTTGACAGCCTCTCCCTTGATCCTTGAGGATCTTTCATGTCTGGTGCCTGGAGATGCATCAGGCTTTGGAGAAGGAGTGATGCTGTGCGCAAGGATCAGCCCAGCATGATATACATGCCCAGTGAGAAGGAAACACCATGTGAGTTCTGCACAAAACTTGGACAAGTCCCAAAATGCTTACTAAGTCTTCCTGGAGTCCACCCTGAAGGGCAGAGTGGGACAGCCATGCTTTCCTGCAGAAGAACCACTCAGCACCCTCAAACCCTAGGACTGAGCTTGGTCCCAGTGGGCTCCCAGTCATCCGAAGCACAGAATCACTAAATCAATGTGGCTAGAAGGAACTTCTGGAGATCATCCAGTCCATCCCATCTAATCAAAGCAGGGTCAGCAAGAGCAAGTTGCCCAGAACCAAGTCCAGTTGGGTTTTGATATCTCCAGGGATGGAAACTCCACAACCTCTCTGGGCAACCCGTGCCAGTGTTTAGACCACCCTCAGAGTAAAAATAAGGTTTTTTTCATGTTTAAATGGATTTTCCGGTTTTACAGTTTGTGCTTACTGTCTCTTGCCCTGTCACTGGGCACCACTGTCTTCTTCGTTCCCTCTCATCAGGTTTTTATAAACATGGATAAGATCCCCCTGAGCCTTCTCCAGACAGAAGAGTCCCAGCTCTCTCAGCTTCACCTTGTGTCAGATGCTCCAGTCCCTTAATGATCTTCATGGCCTTTCTCTGCACTGGCACAGGGGAAGGCAGCATTGCCTCCTTGCTCTAACGCTGCAGAGCTCATCCCATCAGGGTAAAACTCATCTGTGGGTCAGTCTCCCCAGCAAAACCTTCTGAGAAGGTTTCCCAAACTTCCTGGACTGGAGCTTCCCAATATGAAATTACTCGGATTCTACAGTCCCCACTGAAGCTGCTCAGCTCCCACTCACACATTTTGGCCCTGGTCAAAACGTGTGGCCCTCAATCTGCAGGGATGACGTTCCCCTGGGTGCTGTGCCTGCACTGAGGTGGGTGCAAGGGACCAAGGCTTCAGCAAGGATGAAATTCCCCCCAAGATTGGCTTCGGCGTGCGATGCAGCACCTTCAGGGCACAAAGTACACTCAGAGTCATGAAGCACCATGCCCACATGCAGAGGTGGGTGATGAACTAGAGACCAGTGGGAACTAGGCCAAAAAAGGCCAAAAAAAAAAAAAAAAAAAAACCGAAACTAGATTCCCTTTTCTTGCACAA
>NW_015090884.1:931486-935245 GCF_001431845.1 Calidris pugnax
ATGTGCAAATCTATTTCAACAACTACTTCGAAATGAAAGTTTGAGATTTATTCAATTAATTGCCTAGTAACTTATTAGTTAAAGTGAGTCACTCAAGAGCAGCCACACATAATTTCACACCAAAGCAACACAAAGTTACATTCACAGAATCACAGAATGGTTGAGTTTGGCGGGGACCTCTGGAGGTCATCTTGTCCAACTTCCCCGCTCAAGCAGGGCCACGTAGAGCAGGCTGCCCAGGGCAATGTCCAGATGGCTTTTGAATATCTCCAGGGATGGAAACTCCACAACCTCTCTGGGCAACCCGTGCCAGTGTTTAGACCACCCTCAGAGTAAAAATAAGGTTTTTTTCATGTTTAAATGGATTTTCCGGTTTTACAGTTTGTGCTTACTGTCTCTTGCCCTGTCACTGGGCACCACTGTCTTCTTCGTTCCCTCTCATCAGGTTTTTATAAACATGGATAAGATCCCCCTGAGCCTTCTCCAGACAGAAGAGTCCCAGCTCTCTCAGCTTCACCTTGTGTCAGATGCTCCAGTCCCTTAATGATCTTCATGGCCTTTCTCTGCACTGGCACAGGGGAAGGCAGCATTGCCTCCTTGCTCTAACGCTGCAGAGCTCATCCCATCAGGGTAAAACTCATCTGTGGGTCAGTCTCCCCAGCAAAACCTTCTGAGAAGGTTTCCCAAACTTCCTGGACTGGAGCTTCCCAATATGAAATTACTTGGATTCTACAGTCCCCACTGAAGCTGCTCAGCTCCCACTCACACATTTTGGCCCTGGTCAAAACGTGTGGCCCTCAATCTGCAGGGATGACGTTCCCCTGGGTGCTGTGCCTGCACTGAGGTGGGTGCAAGGGACCAAGGCTTCAGCAAGGATGAAATTCCCCCCAGGATTTCATGGAGCACTGTGGGGCTTCGGCATGCGATGCAGCACCTTCAGGGCAAAAAGTACACCCAGAGCCATGAAGCTCCATGCCCACATGCAGAGGTGGGTGATGAACTAGAGACCAGTGGGAACTAGGCCAAAAAAGGCCAAAAAAAAAAAAAAAAGCACTGAACTTAGACTCAAGCAGGGCCACGTAGAGCAGGCTGCCCAGGGCAATGTCCAGATGGCTTTTGAATATCTCCAGGGATGGAAACTCCACAACCTCTCTGGGCAACCCGTGCCAGTGTTTAGACCACCCTCAGAGTAAAAATAAGGTTTTTTTCATGTTTAAATGGATTTTCCGGTTTTACAGTTTGTGCTTACTGTCTCTTGCCCTGTCACTGGGCACCACTGTCTTCTTCGTTCCCTCTCATCAGGTTTTTATAAACATGGATAAGATCCCCCTGAGCCTTCTCCAGACAGAAGAGTCCCAGCTCTCTCAGCTTCACCTTGTGTCAGATGCTCCAGTCCCTTAATGATCTTCACGGCCTTTCTCTGCACTGGCACAGGGGAAGGCAGCATTGCCTCCTTGCTCTAACGCTGCAGAGCTCATCCCATCAGGGTAAAACTCATCTGTGGGTCAGTCTCCCCAGCAAAACCTTCTGAGAAGGTTTCCCAAACTTCCTGGACTGGAGCTTCCCAATATGAAATTACTCGGATTCTACAGTCCCCACTGAAGCTGCTCAGCTCCCACTCACACATTTTGGCCCTGGTCAAAACGTGTGGCCCTCAATCTGCAGGGATGACGTTCCCCTGGGTGCTGTGCCTGCACTGAGGTGGGTGCAAGGGACCAAGGCTTCAGCAAGGATGAAATTCCCCCCAAGATTGGCTTCGGCGTGCGATGCAGCACCTTCAGGGCACAAAGTACACTCAGAGTCATGAAGCACCATGCCCACATGCAGAGGTGGGTGATGAACTAGAGACCAGTGGGAACTAGGCCAAAAAAGGCCAAAAAAAAAAAAAAAAGCACTGAACTTAGAGTCCCTTTCTCTGCAGAAAGAGATAAGAGCTTGTTCTGCAGCCAGACTGAACGACAGGGCCTGGGGTTTGTATGTGCCAGGGGAGGAGAGAAGCAGGGATGTTCTCATCGCAGAAGGTATTCACCTTGGTTTCCTCCCCTCCCTCCTGTGCAGCAGAGGGAAACCAGGGGAGCACTAACATTTACCCAGGCAGGTGCTTCTCCCAAAAGCAAACACCACGTCACCCTCCCAGCGCCACGACCCCGAGAGAAGAGGGCAGCACACCCACACACAGGACCTTCTGGGTTCAGGCATCAGCCACCACAGAACCAGCTCAAACCAACTCTACAGCACCCAAGGCTTCAGCAAAAAGTGAGTCCGTCCTGTACTTCATAGAATCATAGAATCAAAGAATGGATAGGGTTGGAAGGGACCTCAAAGATCATCGAGTTCCAACCCCCCTGCCATGGGCAGGGACACCTCCCACTAGACCAGGTTGCTCAAGGCCACATCCAGTCTGGTCTTGAACACTTCGAGGGATGGGGCATCATCTCACAGCAGCCAGCTCCTGGGTCATGGCTGCTCCTAGTCTGGACACAGATGGTGAACAGCAAGGAATTGGGAGGGAAAACCAAAAGCTATGGCTTCAAGGAAGCTTTGTTGTGTTGCTCTTAACTCTACCTTGGCCAAGAGAGCCATCCATGCCTCTTCAACCCTAAGGTGAACCTATCTTGGAGGACCACATGGATCCTAAGCACCATCAGAGATTATTTTGCCCTCCCTAAAAGTGGCTGTTGAAATGGCCTCTGAGCTCCAGGCAACAGAATATGAAAGTGAAAGCCTGTGCAGATGGTTCCTATGAAAAGATACAGCCTGATAACGCAGGGAGGGCCAAAGTAGTGATTCAAAGTTCTGGTGATTCATATACTCCTTCCTACATCCTTCCTCCTGTAAGGGATGTGGGACAAGGGTGGAAATCAGAGCCAGGGCTGGGAGAGGACTTTGAGGTCCCTCTCGATGAGAGGCTGACTGCAGAGGTACCAGGTCTGGCTTACAGGAGCCTAAGAACAGATCTGTGCCAGTTTGCTCCCTCTGGCTTTGGGTTATTGAAGTCCATTAGGGAAACAGAAAACCCAATTAGTGCAATTATCTTGCACTTGGTGGTGTAATTTTGCTTCCCACCAAAAAGCACGTGGTCTTTCCCTCTGCTCTCCCCTTTGGTACTCTTTCCCCCAAAACACACATTTTTCCTCCCAAATGCATTTAAGCCAGAAAATACCATCATGGTCTTCCCCAGCGAGTCCCATTCCACACAGGGTAGTAATGAGCAAATCGCCCTCTAATTGGCTTTTTAATTCGTGCCTGTCTCCTCGCAAGTGTTTTTTCCCGGTGCAGATTTCTGAGCTGTGGGTTCACCGGGGACCTGGATCATGTCAAGCCAGCTGCAGGGAGGGGAAAAAGCTAAGGGAAGGGGGGGTGGAAATAACCATGTGAGCTACAACATCTGCTGCACGCCAGGTCCGTTTGTTGCTAACGAGATTTTGCAAGGAGCAGACTAGTCTAATTGCATGGCAGAGCCGGGCTGTTTCGGGAGGAAAGCTTTCACCCAGACTTGTAAATGGGCAGAGAATGGCTGGAGAGGAGCCCTGAGGAGAAGGGCTTGGGGATGCTGGTGGATGAGAAGCTCAACGTGAGCCATCAATGTGCACTGGCAGCCCAGAGAGCCAACCCCATCCTGGGCTGCATCAAGAGAAGTGTGGCCAGCAGGTCCAGGGAGGTGATTCTACCCCTCTGCTCTGCTCTGGTGAGACCCCACCTGGAGTACTGTGTCCAGCTCTGGAGTCCTCAACACAGGAAGGACATGGACCTGTTGGA
>NW_015090884.1:935255-950234 GCF_001431845.1 Calidris pugnax
TCTTTAGTACTGTGTCCAGCTCTGGAATCCTCAACACAGGAAGGACATGGACCTGTTGGAACGGATCCAGTGGAAGGCCACGAAAATGATCAGAGGGAAGGAGCACCTCTGATATGAAGACAGGCTGAGAGAGTTGTGATTATAGCGGCCTTCCAGTATCTGAAGGGAGCTACAGGAGAGCTGGACAGGGACTCTTTGTCAGGAACTGTAGTGACAGGACAAGGGGTAAGGGTTTTAAAATCGAAGAGGGGAGATTTAGATGAGATATTAGGAAGAAATTCTTTCCTGTGAGGGTGGTGATACACTGGAACAGGTTGCCCTAGTGGAAGTGTCCCTGCCCAGGGCAGGGTGTTTGGAACTGGATGATCTTTAAGGTTCCTTCCAGCTCTAACCATTCTATGATTCTATGAAAAAGGGCAAATTAAAAAAATTGCCCTGGGGTGACACAGGGAAGGAAAATGGGGTGAGTTTAGACACCCTGAGGTCTGTTTTGGAAGGGATTCTCATTTCCTCAGTGAGGGCAAATTAAAAAATTTGCCCTGGGGGTGACACAGGGAAGGAAAATAGGGTGAGTTTAGACACCCTGGGGTCTGTGTTTTGGAAGGGATTCTCATTTCCTCAGTGGCTCAGCTTCCCAGACACCGAAGGGTAGGCTTGGTTGGCAATATCTACACCATCAAACTCCTCCTTGGGGGGTTTGTATTGCCTCAGTCAAACATCCCTAATCCTCATCATAGAATGGTTAGGGTTGGAAGGGACCTTAAAGATAATTGAATTCCAATCCTCCTGCACTGGCCAGGGACACCTCCCACTTGATCAGGTTGCTCAAAGCCCCATCCAGCCTGGTCTTGAACACTTCCACCCAGAATATCTCAAAGTATACACAGTGCATATCTGTTATCAGCCCCCACCCCATGTGAAGGGTGTTGTTGGACGCTCCACCCACAGCAAACAGGACCTGCTTGTAAAGGGACAGCATCAAAAAAATACACTCCCCACCAACCCCATGACACTGTCTGGGCCGTTTGTTTTGGCACCAGAAAGAGTGGGGACGGTGGCAAACAAGATCTAAAGGTCAATTTGCAGGTTTAGCAGCCTCAACGGGTCTCTTCTGCGGTATCCAAAGTACAAAGGCACCCAAGAGGTCTCTTTTAAAGCAGCGAGACGTGGTGAGACACAACACCCTGCACCTCCCCAGGAGCAGACGGAGAGGGAGAAGGATGGGAAGGAGACTGGAACAAGTGCAGAGACTTCGGACCCACCGTTCCTGTTCCTCCTGCCCGCACTCTCCAGGGATGGACTCTTGGAAGGCCTCACCATTACTCAGCCCAGGATTTCTTCAGTCTCCACCCAGCCAGGACCGATGCAGAAGCCACCACAGCGAGTTGTTTTCATGTGTCTGGTTGCAGAACCACTAAGAAAAAAATAATCCCTGGATGCTGACAGCTCTGAGATTGGCAGATCTGAGCTCCAAAGCAGGAGGGTCTTCACATGCCTTGCTGACAAACTGGGGGGTGGGATGCTCAGAGCAGTGAGAGGGCATGCTCCAGGTTACCCCAGCCAGAGGCAGAAACCTCTTCGTTTCAAGTCCCAGTGGTGTCTAGTCACCACATGAGCCATTGTTCCTTTATGGAAACGACATCACCTGGCTCCTTTTCATGCTGGATCACCTGAGACAACCTGACTCTTACGAGTGCACACAACTACAGTCCCACAAATCGAAGAAGAGGACACTGAGCAAAGGTCCTTTGCAAAGGCAAAGGCTTCCAGGGATGGCTCCACCTGGATCTCCTTCCCTTAAATCTTAGCATGTGTAAGTGCGAGCTCTAGGGAGGTAGACCAAAGAGGTGGAGAAACAAAAAAAAACTCCCATGGCTGTTTTAACTTTAACACCCTATGACAAATATCCCCCTCACATTCACCACTCTGCTGCTGGCCACCTATTCCCAAGCTCCCCCATCCTCCATCACATCCCAGCCCTGAGCTCTCCTACAGACCTTCTTTGGCCAGGCTTCCTTGGGACGGTGCTACAGGGTGAGGAACAACCCTAGTTTGACAGAATCATGGGTTTAAAACACACCCATCCTCCAAAGTCTGTCCTCTCACTGAGGCACACTGCTCCCTCAGTTGTGCCAGCACCTTTGGTTCTAGGCTCTCACCTAGAAGAACTGCTTTGGCCTGAAACTATCTGCATCAGGCCCCAAACTTGTTCGTGGGTAGGTTCACAATCACATTGGTACAAATGAAGGACCATGAACCACAGCACGAGCCATAAGGATGCTGAACTTTTTTTTGAGCCATCAGTCCCCACCCTGGAGGACATGGTGGTGGGGACATGTCGGTGGGAAGGGAGGAACCTATTCAAGTAAGCCTTGCTGTGAGAAGCCACAGTATTTGGGGAGGAATGGTCCAAAACCACCCACTCATCACAGAGCTATTGTGAAATCTTGGAGCAAGCTGATGTGGACACGAGCTCGGCTGCATCCAAGCATTTCTGCCTCCAAGTGACATAATTCAGGTTTGGCATCATGTCTGCTGCCCTGCCTGAATCCCAATTCCTGCGTCTTACTGAAAGCAAATCATCTAAAACAGGATTTAGGAACATAAATCATGCAGAGGTTTTGGTGTGTTTTCTTTTTTTTTTTTTTAATTATCCTAAGAGCCAAGTTATTGATGGGAAAAGAAAGAACCCGAAGCTGCAAAGGAAAATCACCTCCACCCTCCCCTGTACGTATCTCAGATCAAAGCCTCCTCAATGCTCTTCCACGGGGAAACCTCCCCCACCCCCTTGGGGAGGCCATACCACCCCAGGGTGAGGAACTGCCCTTTGGTTTGTGACTCTGTCATATTTATAGCACAGCAGCACCTCCATCCAAGACCAGGACTTGACCCCACCACAGTACAAATTAACGCCTGACTGCACAATGATGATGAAGAGGTTATGATGAGTTTAAGCCATTTAAATAAATGACTTCCAGCCCACACCTATTCTGGTTATTCATACCCTGGGTGTAGCTTTACAGAGAAACCTGCTTTATGAGGAAACCATTGTCTGGAAATGGGGACTCATGAGCTTCTGTAAGCTGGGACAAAGGACAAAAAGGGGCATTATTTAGAGAAAATGATTCAATTTTCAGCCACCAGGAAAAGGCTGAGCTCCTGCCACTGTCAAGAGAAGGAAGTGGAGTGGAGTTTGGCAGCAGGGTTGGCTGCAAGCACCCAGCATTAGCCAGCTCTGGCTGGCACTTCCAAGGTGGGGTTCCCCAAAAAAGATGAAGCCTGTATTTAACAACCAGTGGGGATTTCCCATGAGGCCACAGGCTCGAGCTATGAAACTTCAAGAGTTCACAGAGCCGTCAAACCCAAGAAAGCTTCATACTTCCTCTGTAACATCACTTTCCCCTGTGGTGATTTCTTTCTGACCTGCTCGACTCCCCCAAAGACACAGGCAATATGCAGCGTTTCCAAGCTGGACTTTGAAGCCTTCAACTCATCCTCATTTTGCTGCCAGTTTACTGAAAGACACAACAATTCAAATACAGCAGCAGCAGCAGCTCCAAGACAGGAACATGCCCAAGCTTTCCCAGCAATGGGTAGCAGAGGTTCTCCACACAAGCTCACTACATGGTTAACACAGGGTGTATACAAGATAAACATGTGTATGGTTAAACTTTTTATCATCCTCATTTTGATACCAGTTTACTGAAAGACACAATGATTCAAATACAGCAGCAGCAGCTCCAAGACAGGAACATGCCCAAGCTCTCCCAGCAATGGGTAGCATTGGTTCTCCACACAAGCTCACTACATGGTTAACATGGGGTGTATACAAGATAAACATGTGTATGGTTAAACTTTTAGCCAGTTTGTCCAGCTATTAAGCATTCTGTTTACATTTTCCATCATTAATTCTTACGTAACTCTACCAGTGGTATTTGTATCAGACCACGGTCAACCTTTAACCATCTGTCACCACTCCACTAGAATTATTTGTCCACCCTTTTCCTTCTTGGAGGGGAACTGGGAGAAATGCATCACTGAATGGTGACTTCTTTCCAAAGATCCAGAGATATTAAAGATGTGGGATGCTTGCTTCATCTCTATGTGAACACACGGGTCACCCCTCCAAAGCTGCAGGCTCTTGTCATGTTGGTCAACAGAGCTTCTGCTGGCCCCAGCTATCACCAGAAGGGGACAGATGCTTCAACTTGCCCTTGCTGACCTGATTTCTTCTTCTGAGATCTGAGTGAGACACTACCAGCCTCAAGGGGTGGTGCCAGCTTGCCTCTGCCCCACAGGGACTGGGAACAGTGTCTGGAGCACCGATCTCCTTTAGGGCACCTGAGAAGCCAGGGCCAAAAAGGGGATGAAGCCAGAGCATCTGTCAAAATGCCCATGAGAGCATCACCCTGAGGTGCTGCTTTTGGCCTTGCTTTCTACACCAAAGGATAGTCTAAAAGGGACCTATTGGTGGGTTTTCATAGAGATGAGCCTCCAGATGAGGATGAGAAGGGGTCAACAGATCACACAGGACACAGCAGGGAGTTGAGCATCAGGTCCCTACAGCCACATTTGGCAGCAAGACAGACTTCAGGGTGAAGATGGATGGCCATCAGCATGGGCAGAATCATAGAATCATCTAATGGTTTGGGTTGGAAGGGACCTTAAATACCATCTATTTCCAACCCCTCTGCCCTGGGCAGGGACACCTCCCACCAGAGCAGGTTTCTCCAAGCCCCGTCCAACCTGGCCTTGAACACCTCCAAGGATGGGGAAGCCACAGCTTCTCTGGGCAACCTGGGCCAGTGTCTCACCACCCTCACAGCAAAGAATTTCTTCCTAATATCTAATCTCAATCTCCCCTCTTTCAGTGTCAAACCCTTCCCCCTCCTCCTATGGCTCCTCTCCCTGATCAAGAATCCCTCCCCATCTCTCCTGGAGCCCGTTGAGGGACTGGAAAGGGCTCTAAGGTCTCCCCAGAGCCTTCTCTTCTTCAGACTGAACAACCCCAACTCTCTCAGCCTGTCCTCCCAGCAGAGGGGCTCCAGCCCTCCCAGCATCTCCGTGGTGGCCTCCTCTGGAGCCATTCCAATAGGTCCATGTCTCTCTTGTGCTCAGTAGGAGGGTCAAGATGGGCAGCACCATCCCAAGGAATTCATCCCCACCATTGCACAGTGTTTCAGAACACATAGGTGTAAATGATCACGTTGGTCCAAGTGTCTTAGTCTAGGGCAAAAATCCCACCCTACCACGCTTCCCTGCCGCATAAACAGGCTTTGAATATTTGCAGGGCTTTGGGGCAGTATTTACACTTCCTCTCTGTGTTCAATTAAATATATCAGAGGAAAAACGGTGCCATTCCACTTGCTGTCAAATTGTGTTGGGTTTTTATTATGAAAAAAATGAAGAGAGAATTTAATGCTCCCTACAAATAATTCAGACGCTGTCAGTCATTTGGCAGCACAAAAAGGACAAGCCCTTGCCCCAGGGTGTTTACAAAGTTTATTATGAAAAAAATAAAGAGAGAATTTAATGCTCCCTACAAATAATTCAGACGCTGTCAGTCATTTGGCAGCACAAAAAGGACAAGCCCTTGCCCCAGGGTGTTTACAAAGGCAGACGCTACCTGCATTTATGCATCCCCGGTCAACCCATCAATGCTCCTGGACCAGAGTCCAGGCTCTGCAGAGCGAGGCAAGAAGGAGAGATGATGGAGAGAGGGTTTGTACCTGCTTCTTCCAGGTCCAGAGCAGGTCCAGAGAGGTGATTCTTCCGCTTTACTCTGCTCTGGTGAGACCTCACCTGGAGTACTGTGTGCAGGTCTGGAGGCCTCAATATAAGAAGGACATGGACCTGATGGAGAGGGTCCAGAGGAGGGCCACAAAGATGATCGGGGGGTTGGAGCACCTCTGCTACGAGGACAGGCTGAGGGAGCTGGGGTTGTTCAGCCTGGAGAAGAGGAGGCTCCGGGGAGACCTAATAGCAGCCTTCCAGTGCCTGAAGGGAGCCTACAGGAAGGCTGGGGAGAGCCTGTTTACAAAAGCCTGCAGTGACAGGACGAGGGGAAATGGCTTTAAGCTGGAGGGGAGCAGGTTTACATTGGAGATTAGGAGAAAGTTCTTTCCTGTGAGGGTGGTGGAGCACTGGAACAGGTTGCCCAGGGAGGTGGTTGAGGTCCCATCCCTGGAGATATTCAAGGAGAGGCTTGATGAGGCCCTGGGCAGCCTGGTCTAGTTGGGGGTGTCCCTGCTGACTGCGGGGGGGTCGGACTAGATGACCTTGAAGGTCTCTTCTGACCCAGATGATTCTATGATTCTTTACAGGTGTAGGTATCCCTCTGCCCTGATCGCATATGCATTACAGGGTTATTGTATATTTAAAGGGAATGGAAATGCAGAAGCACACAAGATCCCAGGGGTATACACTGAAGCTAAGCCAATTCACACCCAAAAAAAAAAATAAATAAAAAAAGCAAATCCTGAGGCAGGGACTGCTCTTTACAGAAAGTGATTCAGATCCGTGGTGGATTTTCTTCTCCTGAAAAAACACAACTGAATGGTGTTTAGAGGAAGCGGGTCAAGGTTAGTTCGACAGGGACTTAATTCAAGGAAGTGCCGTGGCCTCTCCTCCCAGAGAAATCAGCCGACACATCGACATCGGTTCCCTCTGCCTTCGAATTTGCCAGACCAAGGAAAAAGCTCCTTTTCTGCAGAGCCAGCGTGGCTCCGGGGCTGGTGTCCTCCCAGCAACGCTTCCTCCTGTTTGTTTCTGTCTTTAACCGCTTCTCGCAGCAGGGGTTTTACCTCACCTCGTGTTTCATTTTCCTTCTGAAAGAGGCAGCCACCGTGCCTGATTGAGTCTTTGCAAGGGGAGTCTGCAAGCCTTTGGTGAAAGGCACTTCTTCCGACAGGAGGGAGCTTACCCTTAACACGGGTAAATCACCCCAAAATCTCCTCCTCTCAAAAAGGGCTCAAAAATCTGAGCTCGCAGGCAATGCAGAACCTCCCAGCTTGCACCAAGATTAAAAGCTGATGCAGGGCGTAAGTAGCTCACTACCTGCTCCACAGGTTGAATGTGCCCCTCTAGCATCCCAGACCCAAATCTGGGAGGATTTACACCATTCCCAGCCACGGAGCTCAGAGGGCAGCAGATGGCCAGGGCTCCTTTCTGTGACACCTTCTGCTATCGTTATGCTCTTCCCCATCATCAATACACTAATTTCTCGACACGGGTGCACAGTTGCATTAAGAAGCAGCAATGAATCTAATCCACTGATTTTACTGTTGCTTTTGCATTTAAGGCTGTGTCCTTCCGATGGCGAGGACGGAGCAGACTGGCTGGCTAATTTCTTATCGAAGGGCTGCAGTGACCCATACTCATGCTAGGCAGCTTATCACCCCCTATCCTCCTTGGGGCAAAGGGGGAGAGTGTGTTTGCCTGGCACCACGGGGCCACGGCCCTGGGAAGATCTGCTGACGTCTGCTGGAACACAGGCAGGGTCAGCATCACGGTCAATGAGAGGACAGACCTTTTAAAAACAAGCATAAATAATTGCAAAAATTATCTTGTCCACCTTTGAGGGGAAGGAACCCAGCCGGGGGCAGGGGGGAGCCTGTAAATGGCTTAAAAATGTAAAAACAAGGTCAATTCAGAGATTGCATTAAATGGTGACCAAATCCTTTCCTGGCAAGGAGTGCACAGACTGGCAATCAGCTCCAGGCTTTACAGAAAACAGCAGATAAATTAACAGGTGAGCAGCTCATAAATTCCTAAGCTGAGAAGCACAAAGGTCTGGAAGGACTCCGACTCCCGTGATGGATCGCAGACAGATAACAGACTCCGCTTGGAGGAAAAGGTCCCTCAGTCCATCCAGCAGCACAGAGGAGCCACAGCATCAGGACTAACCATGAGCATCCTCCTGGCAAGACCAAAACTGAGCGAGACAGGCCAAAAAGCTGCAAAAAGCTGAGGAAAGACATCCCCAGAGCACAGGTACCAGAGGTTAGTATTTCTGGCAGAAAAAGGTCCAGGTGGGACACCAGAAGGTTATTGCTCCCAATGAGCATTAGCATTTTAATTGCCTCCCTGTATCTGTTTCGGGTGAGCTCTCAGAGCAAAGCCTTGCAAGAACTTAACCTTTGTCTTCCCCATTATCTTCACCCTTGTGTTTTTGCCAGCTTCCCAGCCTGTGCTATACACTGGGGAAAAGACCTTTTAATGCAGAAACTTGCGGGCAGGCAAGTGCTGGTCCTGCTTTTAGTGAATTAGTTCATTGACTCCTTTCCCCTTCCAGGAAAACCCCGTGGGGGTTGATTGTATAACCCTCGCTCAGCACACGAAAGGAGCTAAGTGCTTAATAACTCAGGGGAAAGGGGATCTGAGAGATGCTCTCCCATCCTGCAACATCTCTTCGTCTTCCAAACACAATAGCATCGAATCCAGGAGACGACGGACCTAATGGACAAAAGCCCTATACACAAGTCAGGATAGATATATGTCAGGCCGAGAGGGAAGTGGCGAATGAAAAATGGTATTTTCTCAGTTTCTAAAACAAGGTTCCTCTTGTCTGGCTGTAAAAAAAAAACCCCACAGGGCTGTGAATGAGAGCACCCAGTGCCACAGTAGGGCTGAAAATGCCATGGCCCTACTGCCCTAAGACCTCCTGCTTCTCACAACCCTTCCCAAAACACCCGACCTCTCTGTCTCCCCCAAAACTTCTCTGACTCTCAGACTTTCCCCTCCAAATGACATTCCCTTCACCCAGATAAAATAATATTACCATTTAGCAAGAATCTACCTTTATGCTGTTTAATCAGTGACAACCTCCCTTGACAGTTCCTGCAGAGATAACTCGGTGCTTGCAAGCAAATTCTGGAGAGATATTAAAATTCTGAGACACAGGGTTGGAGGGCAAAACTCTTCCCCTGGAAGAGGGGAGGGTGTAGGCTTCATCCAAGAGAGTTTCTCTGGTGGTTGCAACCAGCCAGGCTTGAACTCACAGTGCAGAGGCGCAGCTCAGGTTCAACCATCACTGCACGTCACCTTGAGCCACCCAGTCACTGTGACAACAGCCTGCTCTGAAAACCCTCATGGTTTGTCACAGTTTCTCATTACACCACTTTTGGTGCAGCTCAGCACTGAGTTGCCACCTGGTCCCCTCCGAGCATCTTTGGGATCTCCTGTCCCAACCACTCTGCATCTCAGGGAAGACCACGGGGTGCTTCTGCAAGGTCCTGTAACACACTGCTGTGGACAGGGAGACACTCAGCACACAGCAGCCCACTCTGCCTCCCAGGACAGGGAGGAAAAAAGCTTCTCCAGGCTCAACCTTGCATCCTGGGAAGAGCTGAAGGACCACAACATGCAGTTCATGTGCTTCAACATCACATCTGTGCACGGCCTAGGCCTCCCACCAGGCTTCATGTGCTTCCCACAGGAGCACAGTGATGCCTAAATTTGTCCTGGCTGGTGACCAGTCTCAGCAGCAGGCCATCACTTGGTGGACTGAACCTGAACCACGAGGCCCTCCTTGCTGCAGAGAGAAAGCAAGTCCTTGCTAAGGCCCAGGGGTCCTAACGACCCTAATTTAACCCAGTACCAATCCCATGGTGTAACTGGAAGTGGCCTGTACCCAAGAAGAGAGTTTAGGACAGTGATGATTAGAAGAAATGAACTGTTTTCCCACAGGGTAGGTAAGCCTCTTCCACCCTGGGCCACAGATATTTTTTTTCCCAGGGGCTCAACAGACACAACCAGGTGCTCCAGATCCCTCCTTTATTTTTGCCTCTGAGCCTGCAGCTCATCCGTCCCCTTCCCTTCTTCTCAGTACCAGCCTGCCTGATCTACCCAGCTCCCAAACGCCCAGACCAAATCACCAATGTAAACACTAGAAGTCCTGCTCCCGTGTTGCCCTTCCAGCATTCCTGACTTAAACAAAGATGCTGGGAGGGCTGGAGCTCTGCTGCGAGGACAGGCTGAGAGAGTTAGAGGTGTTTATTTTGGAGAAAAGGCGGCTCTGGGGAGACCACAGAGCCCCTTCCAATCCCTTAAGGGGCTCCAGGAAAGCTGGAGAGGGACTCTTGATCGGGGAGTGGAGCCACAGGACGAGGGGGAAAGGTTTTAAACTGAAAGAGGGGAGATTTAGATGAGATACCAGAAAGAAAATCTTTCCCGTGAGGGTGGTGAGACACTGGAACAGGTTGCCCAGAGAAGCTGTGGATGCCTCATCCCTGGAGGTGTTCAAGGCCAGGCTGGATGGGGCTTTGAGCAACCTGGTCTGGTGGGAGGTGTCCCTGCCCATGGCAGGGGGTTGGAACTGGGTGATCTTTAAGCTCCCTTCCAACCCAAACCATTCCATGATTCTATGATTCAAATGGGGAGGGCAAGACTCAGAGCTTGAGGATCAGGCTAAGATTTTCTCTGTGGGCGGTATTATTTGCCCAAATACAGAGATCTCCTTCGCCTTCACACCACAGCAGGCAGAGCACGAGGGGGAAGGAGATTCAAGCAGAGCACCAGGATTTGGGCTTAGCCCAAGACACCAAGCTTAATTTCTAATACAACATCCAAGAGTCACTGCCAGAAAGATGCTGCTCCATCCAGCTCCAAAACTTTCTTTGGCTCAGCAATGAGCACCCAATCTCATTTTTAAGTGGACACACTAAAACAAAAGACCTTTGGGACCCCCCTCCCAGCTCAGGTGGATGCGACGGCTTCCCTGTCTGTGGTACACTCCAGCAATTAGCCTTCTGGCTGCTCCGTCCTGCATCACAGAGACATCCTGCAAACAACCCCCCAAGCCAAAGCCCGATGAGAGGGCTCAAACAGCTGCTCCTGCTGCAAAGATCTGGCATCCTGAGCAGGGCTCGAGGCCAGGGGAAAGCAGGGAGGGAGGGAGGACACCCCACTGGAAAGAATTAGGCTTCACCCGGTCCAGGAAATGCTGCAACGCCAGATGCGGGAGGAAG
This sequence comes from Calidris pugnax, assembly GCF_001431845.1. Taxonomy (NCBI): domain Eukaryota; kingdom Metazoa; phylum Chordata; class Aves; order Charadriiformes; family Scolopacidae; genus Calidris; species Calidris pugnax. Next base: position 946,223 of record NW_015090884.1, read on the forward strand.
TTGAAGCAAAAAAAAAAAAAAAAAGACTGATCTGGGAAGGGTTATTCATGAGCTGTTCCAGCAAAGCCCTTGTCTTTTCCCCCCCCCGCCTAGAAAAACCTCAAGAAAGAGGGAGAGCACTGCAAAGATTTCTTATTTTTGTTTGTTTGTTGGTCTTTACCAAACCAACCTCAGGTTTTGGGAGCACGTGGAGGAGCAGAAAGGATGAGGGCAGGTCCTGGTTGGGAAGGAAGGAATGCACAAACACACACACACACACACACACATACACAGAGCAACATGTGCTGGCAGCCCAGAAAGCCCCCCGCATCCTGGGCAGCATCCCCAGCAGCGTGGCCAGCAGGGCCAGGGGGGGATTCTGCCCCTCTGCTCCACTCTGGGGAGACACCCCCCACCCAGTGCTGCCTCCAGCTCTGGGGCCACCAACATCAGAAGGCCATGGACCTGTTGGAGCGGGGCCAGAGGAGGCCACAGAGATGCTGGGAGGGCTGGAGCCCCTCTGCTGGGAGGACAGGCTGAGAGAGTTGGGGGGGTTCAGCCTGGAGAAGAGAAGGTTCCAGGGAGACCTTGGAGCCCCTTCCAGTCCCTCAGGGGGCTCCGGGAGAGATGGGGAGGGACTCTTGATCAGGGATTGGACCCATAGGACAAGGAGGAATGGTTTTAAACTGAAAGAGGGGAGATTTAGATGAGATCTCAGGAAGAAATTGTTCACTGTGAGGGTGGTGAGACACTGGCTCAGGTTGCCCAGAGAAGCTGTGGCTGCCCCATCCCTGGAGGGCTTCAAGGCCAGGTTGGATGGGGCTTTGAGCAACCTGCTCTAGTGGGAGGTGTCCCTGCCCATGGCAGGGGGGTTGGACTAGATAGCATTTAAGGGTTCCTTCCAACCCAAACCCTTCCATGGGTTGTTTGGATCTGTACTAATGCCCTGTACTAAATCCCTGGGAATGGGATCCTGCCTCTGCCAAAGCTCATTCCCACCACCCCAGTGAGTTCACTGCAGTTGCTTTTCACACAGGGGTGCTTTGCCTGAAAAAGTTAGCTCCTGTGTATGACTCCTCTGCATAGACCATACGCTACAACCTTTCTGAGAAAGCATACAGTTGTTTTTAATAGCTGATGCTTTTTATTTCCACTCTCCACCCACTCTGCTCGCACAGCCAGGCTGGAGGCACGAGGGGCTCTTGCGTTTTATCATGCGGTTTCAGCTGAAACTCTCCAAAACAAACCATGGCCATGGCCCTGAAAGATAACAGAGGTGTGTACACACCACCCCCTCCCCGCAGACAATGTCCCCGGGACTGCCAGACTCCATTTCTGGGTCAGGAATTCCCCAAAACAGCGCTTGCCAAAAGTTGGGAGTATCGCTCTTGTTTGCTTTTATTAAACAACAATAAAATGCAATTGCCTAAGGACAGATTCGTTGGTTGTAATAGAAAGAAGATGGTTGTAGGGACTTAGTGTGGCTTCATAACTGTAGCGTGTGATTATCACACAAGCAGAGTGCTTGAGTTGGACCTCATGGACATTTTGGACCCTACTGAACACTGCATCAAACTGGAGAAGCCGATGGTGTTTCCCAGCTCTCCTGCAGAGTGGTGAGATACATATCCAGATCCTTAACACCCAGGTGCACTGTGTTTGCTTTCTTGGAGAAGATGCTGGGACCTTTTGCTGGGCTTTCTCCCTAGAGAGCCGGTACGAATTCAGGCAGAATTGGGTCCAGCAACTAAAAATGTCTCTTGGCATTGGCTGGCTGGCACGAAGCAGTTCTCCTCCCCACAAAATTCACTTTTGCCAAAATGGACAAGAGAAAGGAAAGAACCTGAAGAAGTCCCTTAGAGAAAGAGGCCTCTGGAAACTTCAGCAGTAACCATGGCACATGTGAGCTCAAATTCTGCTTTTTATGGCAATTTTGTGGTCAGGGCAGCTAAACCGGTCTGATCAGATGATCCTACCAGACTGTAGCATCCAGAAGACTGCTATTGCTCAGCATGGATTCCTTCTGGTGCCAAAATTGAAGCAACATTCCCTTTGTCTGGTACAGAAGCAGTGAAAGAGGGGCCAAAGAATCACAGAAGCATAGATTTGCCTAGGTTGGAAGGGACCTTTCAGATCATCGAGTCCAACTATCAACCCAACACTGACAAAACCACCACTAAACCATGTCCCTTACCACCACGTCTACCCATCTTTTAAATATCTCTAGGGATGGTGCCTCAACCACTTCCCTGGGCAGACCATTCCAATGCTTAATAACTCTTTCAGTGTAAAAATTTTTCCTAATATCCAACCTAAACCTCCCTTGGTGCAACTTGAGGACATTGAGACCTCTCTACGTTCTCCTTTTAGGTAGTTGTAAAGAATGAGAAAGTCTCCCTCAGCCTCCTTTTCTCTAGGCTAAACAATCCCAGTTCCCTCATCCCAGTGTGCCATCTCCACCTCCAGTTAAGTGCACAGGACCTTGTTTGCATGTGGGACCCACTTCCAGCACACATTCCCATGCCAGAAAAAGCCCCTGTTCAAGCATCCTCTGCTAATTGCTTTTCTTTTGAAGGTCCCTTCCAACCCAAACTATTCTATGAAACTGCAGAGCTGGCTGCTTGGAAAGAGCACCCCATGCTTCAGCTTGGACTAGATGAGCATACCACCTTGCAGGTAAAGACCAGGAGGTCCAGAAAGCTTTCTTAGAAAGACCTCCTGCTCTCTGGAGCAAGGCAGCAGGAGGATGATACCTTGCTGGCTGACCTCGTGTCTTCCTAAGCAAGAGTAGATGCTAACATACCTGAACATCAAGGGCTGCAAGTAAGCTGAAAGCCAGAAAAGCCGATGGAGAAAGCCTCTGGAGACACAGATGCTCAGCAGAAGATGAGCAAATTTTGCCCCTCTACAACTGGACCCAACCCTCTGCCATTAGATATGGTGTTGAAATAATGTGCGTGTCTCTGAATGCAAACCAGAAAGGGGGTGTCAAATACATCCCTACCCTTTAGCCCCAGAAAGTTGTTTAGAAAGTCTCAGGCATCTGCTATATAAATGCGATGTGCAAGGTAGGTTCATACCATCCTCCATGATGGGACTGAACCACGGTGGGCCCTGTCTTCAGAAGGCAGCTGTGCACAGAGCATCTTTCCACACCAGTGGAACTGGGGGAATAAACTAAAACATACACAGAACCTTGCACAAACCCCATGTCCAGGCAGAGCTGGTGTGGAAGAGTCCAAAGCAGAGCAGAGGGAGGAGAGACCTCCTCCCATGAGGGGCCTGGGGGGATGTTAGGGGGCTCGGCCCCTCCTGCCACACAGAAAGAGCCAGTTTATCTCCATCCCTCCCTTCACACAAAGCCTTTTTGTCCATCCCCAGCAAGGACTGCCCTCACCCAGACAGAGGCAGCACTGTCTTGTGAAAGGCCAGCTGATTTTCTGGGCTGTTGGTGGGGGCGAGGAGGACAACAGCAGCTCAGGCCACCCTGCCACGCCGAAATGCCACCAAGCTACGTGCCAAACAGCACGGGGTGGGGAGTGAGAGCTGCTCCTCCCCACAGACAAGGAAGGAGAACCCAGGGGCATTAGATGCCGTGATACTCCCTCTCCCCAGTCGCAATTATCGTTGCTCCCCGGGATGCCTTGTATTTCATGGCAGTCAGAGAAGTGGCCTCATGGTCAACCTCAAGCAGATGGCCTTTCCAGGGCACACAAATTTCACAGAATCACAGAATCTTCTAGGTTGGAAGGGACCTTAAAGGTCATCTTGTCCAACCGTCAACCTAACTGACAAAAATAGACACCCACACAACAAAGAAGAAGCATCACCATCACTAAACCATACCTCCCAGCACTACATCAACCTGTCTTTTGAACACCTCCAGGGATGGTGCCTCAACCACCTCCCTGGGCAGCCCATTCCAATGCCTGATAACCCCTTTGGTGAAAAAATTTTTCCTAATATCCAGCCTGAACCTCCCCTGGCGCAACTTGAGGCCATTTCCTCTCGTCCTGTCGCCTGTGACTTGAGA
>NW_015090884.1:953112-974916 GCF_001431845.1 Calidris pugnax
GGGAGCAGAGCACCCCCACCGTGCAGCCCCGAGTTACAGTCATACATTTCATGATTTCTACAGGGACGCCAGTTTCTCAGTAGACTTTATCAGATCTGGTTTTAATTAAAAAAGGCCTGCTGGCAGAGTGCCACGTGCTTCTGGATTAATTATTCTGTTTTGACAAGTGTCTAGCTTCCAGGGCAGAGACGTGAATTTAGCAAACCAGATGACAGCAAGAAACCATTGCCCAAATGCCCCCCAGAGAGAGAGCAGCCCCTCTCCATCACCACTGCTGTGTGGTCACTGGGTATCAATCTCTTTGGTCGGGTCCTCATCCCTCCACCCTGCAGATCCAGTCACCTTGGTTCCACAGCAGCCACAAGGGAAGGGGGTGCTCTACATTGTTCTCCTTTACTAAATCACAGACCTTCTTCCGGAGCTACATCCCTAAAGTTTCTCTGTATTTATTTATAACAGCCATGTACAATCCTTCTCTCTCCCCAAAATGGGATGTCCTTTTTAAAACGTTGACCATTAGTGACCGTAGTCTGGAAACATCTACTCTGGTTTCCTAAAGAAATGGGTTTTTTTGTGCCACATAACCACAATTGTGGTCTCCAACACCATCCATGGTAAACCAAAGTGTGCCCCCCATCCAGCAGGCAGATGCATCCAGCAAACTGACTTAACTCATTTCTCCCAGTGAGATATATAGAAACCATATGCTTACGGTGGTATCATCACGTGGGGTGGGACACAGAAGCTGCTAATTGGAAGCAGCTAATCTGTAAACATCCCAAATCCCAGGGATTATGTGATCACTTACAGTTGGGCAGGAATTTAGGAGTGGTGTCATATCCCTTGTTAATGAATCGCTAGGATTAGCTGAAGGAAAGTAGGCGTTTGAGAGCTAAACCAATGCCTGTGATGATCAGAGCAATCCTCTGGGAGCATCACCCTCCCAGCCAGCCTCCTCTTGTCTGGGAGAGACAAAAACACTTCACTTCTGCAAAGCAGGAGAGCAAAGCACAGGTTTTAATTGACGGTAGTTATCAGCCTGATGAGCAAGCATAAGCGCTCATCACTCAGAGCTGAAGTGAACCCAAAATAACCCCCTTGTTGGCCGCTCCACAGGTCTCTGCTGCTGAGGATCAGTTGGTAAAGCAGCTGGTGGGGTGCTTTGTGCCAGCCACCCACCTTTCCCCAAACCACCTAGAGTGGCCCAGGTCACACCCTCAGACACAGTGAATGAAAATAACTGTGCAAATGGGCAATTAGGCCTTTAAATATGCCAGGGCACACAAATTTCCCAAAACATAGTGCCCCTCAGGCCCCAGTGTGCATCTTTTGGGTAGCTGAAGGAGGGGACAGGCAGCACTGGGGACAGGCAACATTGCCCCCAGCCTCCCACAGCTTGCCTCCAAGACAGACACGGCAGCGTGGAGGACAGGCAGAGTGCTTTTTGCAGAGGACACGTGGAAGACATGGGTTTTGTACAGGATGGGAAGGACGGGTTATACCACCTGCCTCTCAAAGACCCCAAAACCACCTCACCTATCCAAAGCTCATCACCTTTTCCCTTTCCAAAGCGACCACCAAGAGTATTCAGTGACAACCCTTTGCCCGTCTGGACCCACCAAGCTTAACAAGAGCATCCAACACCAGCCTGGCTGCAAAACATCTTTCTCTTTTATGCGTGGGGAAACTGAGTCACAGAGAAGCCTCCTTTGCTCCTTGACCTCACTGGGGGCAGAACAGCTAGACCTGGGTCCAGCAGGTCTCCCCAGCATCCCAAGAAGTGTACAATGCTGAGCCCAGGCAAATAAACCCTGATGGGGAGAGGAGGTGTTGGCTGGGGCTTGGTGAAGGATGCGCTGTGAATTTTTGGGGATGCCTGAGGGCAGAAATGGTGTAAAGCAGTGAAGAGGTGGCAAGGGGACAGGCGCACTTACTTTGGGCCGCTTCCACTGGATGCCCTGGATCCTTGACTTGTAGAAGAGCGAGTCGTCGTTGGCGGGGAAAAGCGGGTCCTCAAAGAGCTGCTTCCGCCTCTGACACTCCTTCTTCAGGGAGGCGTAGCGCTGGTTCTCGTATGGCTTCACTGAGGAAAACATCCTTCCCACCGGCCCTGGGAGGACAGGGAGAATGGGAGTGAGACGGGGCAGGGTCTGGCCAGGGGCACCCAATCCTCCTCCACAGCATCTGGGTGGCAGGACCAAGACATCATGGCTAGAGACAACCACCCAGCCTCTGTATCTGCCTTCCCCCAGATCTGGCCGTCCTACATCACTAGACTCCACTGTTTATAGTCCCATGAAGCACCTCTGTCTCACTCCAGGAGGTATCAATGTGCTCCATCACCAATTTAAACAGGCAGGGAGAATCCTGCATCCAAACGAGGAAAGATGGATGACTCCTCAAAGCTCAAGGATACCTTGCAGATCCCCTGGACATGGGACTCCCACCTCCCCCAGAGCTGACTAAATGCACCAAAACAGGAACATAGAATCATAGAATGGTTAGAGTTGGAAGGGACCTTAAAGATCATCAGGTTCCAACCCCCTCTAGACACCTCCCACCAGATCAGGCTGCTCAAGGCCCCATCCAGCCTGGCCTTAAACACTTCCAGGGATGAGGCATCTACAAGTTCCCTGGGCAACCTGTTCCAGTGTCTCACCACCTTCACAGTAAAGAATTTCTTTCTGGTATCTAATCTGAAACTCCCCTCTACCAATTTAAAACAGTAGGAGACTATAACTGGTGTCCTGCTTTCTAGCAAATTTGTAATTCATTTGGGAAAAACACAGCCTTTGGAGGCAAAGGAGGAGAAGAAAACCCCTGCAAGTTGAGTGTATACAGGTTTTACGGGAGCAGAGCACCCCCACCGTGCAGCCCCGAGTTGTTGGTAAAGCAGCTGGTGGGGTGCTTTGTGCCAGCCACCCACCTTTCCCCAAACCACCTAGAGTGGCCCAGGTCACACCCTCAGACACAGTGAATGAAAATAACTGTGCAAATGGGCAATTAGGCCTTTAAATAAACACAATCTGAACTCCAAGAGAGGACCACCCTGGGTGGGCTGCATACAATGGACTGGGGCAACAGGTAGATGCATCTTCCACTAGGACACCATTGGCATTGGATGGCCAAGAACCCAACTACCCTGATGTCTCTCTACTCCAATGTCCCCGATGCGGAGGAAGAACATGGTGAGCATTCAGTGGTGGATCCTCCAGGATTGTAGATTTGAGATTTTATAGTTCGGAGCTACATCCCTAAAGTTTCTCTGTATTTATTTATAACAGCCATGTACAATCCTTCTCTCTCCCCAAAATGGGATGTCCTTTTTAAAACGTTGACCATTAGTGACCGTAGTCTGGAAACATCTACTCTGGTTTCCTAAAGAAATGGGTTTTTTTGTGCCACATAACCACAATTGTGGTCTCCAACACCATCCATGGTAAACCAAAGTGTGCCCCCCATCCAGCAGGCAGATGCATCCAGCAAACTGACTTAACTCATTTCTCCCAGTGAGATATATAGAAACCATATGCTTACGGAAATGACCCAATATCAAAACCTGAGTAACACACCCGATTTGCCCCTTGTAGAAAAGCAGACTTGTAGACAGTCTCACTGAGCAGCTGGAGAACGCACCCAGCCATCAAAACATGCATCCACCCTGCTAAGAGGGCCAGGGAATGAGCTAGCGGCTGGACTTCCAACAGAGGAAGGGGGTGAAGGACATGGGAGATGTCCTCACAGCCTCCCTGGGGATATCTCAGCAGTGAATGAGCAGAAAGAACCAGCGAGATTTAGGGAGAGAGCCTGGAGAAGAGGGGAGGGAGGTGCAGTACCTTTCTAAAAGCCAGGGTCGCATTAAGGCAGGAGTTATGGGCTTGACACAGGATTAATTATTCTGTTTTGACAAGTGTCTAGCTTCCAGGGCAGAGACGTGAATTTAGCAAACCAGATGACAGCAAGAAACCATTGCCCAAATGCCCCCCAGAGAGAGAGCAGCCCCTCTCCATCACCACTGCTGTGTGGTCACTGGGTATCAATCTCTTTGGTCGGGTCCTCATCCCTCCACCCCGCAGATCCAGTCACCTTGGTTCCACAGCAGCCACAAGGGAAGGGGGTGCTCTACATTGTTCTCCTTTACTAAATCACAGACCTTCTTCAGGAGCTACATCCCTAAAGTTTCTCTGTACTTATTTATAACAGCCATGTACAATCCTCCTCTCTCCCCAAAATGGGATGTCAATCCTCTCCAAAACGTTGACCATTAGTGACTGTAGTCTGGAAACATCTAGCCTGGTTGCCTAAAAAATAGGTTTTTTTGTGCCACATAACCACAACTGTGGTCTCCAACACCATCCATGGTAAAACAAAGTGTGCCCCCCATCCAGCAGGCAGATGCATCCAGCAAACTGACTTAACTCATTGCTCCCAGTGAGATATATAGAAACCATATGCTTACGGTGGTATCATCACGTGGGGTGGGACACAGAAGCTGCTAATTGGAAGCAGCTAATCTGTAAACATCCCAAATCCCAGGGATTATGTGATCACTTACAGTTGGGCAGGAATTTAGGAGTGGTGTCATATCCCTTGTTAATGAATCGCTAGGATTAGCTGAAGGAAAGTAGGCGTTTGGGAGCTAAACCAATGCCTGTGATGATCAGAGCAATCCTCTGGGAGCATCACCCTCCCAGCCAGCCTCCTCTTGTCTGGGAGAGACAAAAACACTTCACTTCTGCAAAGCAGGAGAGCAAAGCACAGGTTTTAATTGACGGTAGTTATCAGCCTGATGAGCAAGTACAAGCGCTCATCACTCAGAGTGAACCCAAAATAACCCCCCTTGTTGGCTGCTCCACAGGTCTCTGCTGCTGAGGATCAGTTGGTAAAGCAGCTGGTGGGGTGCTTTGTGCCAGCCACCCACCTTTCCCCAAACCACCTAGAGTGGCCCAGGTCACACCCTCAGACACAGTGAATGAAAATAACTGTGCAAATGGGCAATTAGGCCTTTAAATAAACACAATCTGAACTCCAAGAGAGGACCACCCTGGGTGGGCTGCATACAATGGACTGGGGCAACAGGTAGATGCATCTTCCACTAGGACACCATTGGCATTGGATGGCCAAGAACCCAACTACCCTGATGTCTCTCTACTCCAATGTCCCCGATGCGGAGGAAGAACATGGTGAGCATTCAGTGGTGGATCCTCCAGGATTGTAGATTTGAGATTTTATAGTTTATAACTATAAAAACATCCCTGCTCACTGCAGGAGGGGTTGGACTAGATGACCTTTAAAGGTCCCTTCCAACCGAAATCATTCTATGACTCTATAACATCTTAGTTTGAAGCCCAAAGACAGGGAGACAGCTCTGCCTTCGGTGGCTGCATGACCTGCTGGGACCTTGTCTGTGTGGGGCCAGTTAAAAAAGTATTAATTCACATGGGAGCCCTTGAAGGTAGCTCAGCAATTCATTGAGGTGCCGTGGTGTACAGGGATGCTCACAGGATTTTCTCCTTGGCATCAAGACCCGTTCCCAGATGCTACAAAGAAACCCAAGTGCACCACCTTCCCTCAGAAAGCCTTAAAAAGAAATGACCCAATATCAAACCCTGAGTAACACACCCGATTTGCCCCTTGTAGAAAAGCAGACTTGTAGACAGTCTCACTGAGCAGCTGGAGAACGCACCCAGCCATCAAAACATGCATCCACCCTGCTAAGAGGGCCAGGGAATGAGCTAGCGGCTGGACTTCCAACAGAGGAAGGGGGTGAAGGACATGGGAGATGTCCTCACAGCCTCCCTGGGGATATCTCAGCAGTGAATGAGCAGAAAGAACCAGCGAGATTTAGGGAGAGAGCCTGGAGAAGAGGGGAGGGAGGTGCAGTACCTTTCTAAAAGCCAGGGTCGCGTTAAGGCAGGAGTTATGGGCTTGACGCAGGAGATGCTGGAGGCTGCTTGGCAGCCTGTCCTCTGGCCGAGGGCTGACACTGGGCTGCTCATTCATAAAATTTCTGCTCCTCCCTGAAATGACAGCTTGGAGCTGCGCTTTTCAGCAACCCTTGTAACGCCAACTTCCACGAGATGCCCTGGGCAATGTCCATCCCTATGAGAACAGGACCTCGGTCTTCTCAGCCGAGGAGCTCCAGCCCTTCTGCCACCCAAATTTGCCTGGAGGGAAAAAAGTCAACTCCTTGCCCTGCTATTCCCACCCCCTCCTCGGTGACTGTCACCTCGACAGCCATCTGTCCTCGCTGCAGTAGGCATTAATAAGGTCTCCCCTCAGCCTTCTCTTCTCCAGGCTAAAGAGTCCCAGCTCTCTCAGTCTTTCTTCATAAGGGAGATGCTTCAATCCTTGTGTCATCTTTGTTGCCCTTCGCTGGACTCTTTCCAGTAGATCCCTGTCCCTCTTGAACCAGGGAGCCCAGAACTGGACGTAGGATTCCAGTTGTGGCCTCACCAGTGCAGAGTAGCGGGGGAGAATGACTTCCCTTGACCTGCTGGCCACACTCTTCCCTGTGCAGCCCAGGATTCTGTTCGCCTTCCTGGCCGCAAGAGCACACTGCTTGCTCATTGTCATTTTGCTGTCTACTAGGACCCCTAGATCTTTCTCTTCAGAAGTTGCCTCCAGCAGATCCACCCCTAACCTGTACTGGTGCCTGACATTTTTCTTCCCCAGGTGCAGGACCCTACACTTTTCCCTGTTGAACCTCATGAGGTTCTTCCTTGCCCAGCCCTCCAGCCTGTCCAAGTCTTGCTGGATGGCAGCACAGCCCTCCGGGGTGTCAGCCACCCCTCCCAGTTTGGTATCACCAGCAAACTTGAAGTATGTTGAAGAAGTATGGCAAGTGCTCCCTGATGATCCTTCCTCCTCCTCCTCGATGGAGTCGGAAAAAGCATCACCCTCCATCTTCAGGGATCCCCATCCCTTCTGCAAAGCATTCTGAGACCTACAGAGGCAGGTGCTGCCTGACAGCTGGATATTACTGCAAAAAACCTCAAGAAAGATGTGATGTTTCATTAAAAAGTGCATTTGCAAGCGCAGCGGGCTCACCACACTTGTGTTATCGCACGGCTACATCCCGGCCAGGAGCAAAGGGCTCCTTGCTTGTAGATCCTACAGCTGTCTGCCTCTAGGTCAGCCAAAACACTTTGTCTTTAGAGGATAGGATCTGCTGGAGTGTGTTCTCCAGCTCTGTTTTCACTCAACAGGAGATATCTTCGCTATCACGTTGCAAAGGCACAGGTTTGGCCAAGGAGAAGATGAAGCAGGAGCCAGGTATGTGGGGGTCAGTCTGTTCTCCCAAGTAACAAGCCAGGGAAGGGGCCAGGGTCACTCGTTCTAGCAGAAAACTCGTGCGAGCGACTCCGTATCAGTAAAAAAACATCTGCAAAAAACCCAACCGAAGATAAGATGCCACACTTGGAGGCAGTTTCCCACCATGCATGGCAATTTTTATCACGCATGCTTATTTCCTCTGGTTTTGGTTTGTTTTTCTGGCAGTGTTGGGTTGATGGCTGGACTCGATGACCTGAAAGGTCCCTTCCAACCTAGGCAATTCTATGATTCTCTGTGGTTGCCCAGTCCCCAACCTGGTGCAGTCTTATGGGGACAATCTAAACCAGGGCAGCCCAGCAGCAGGGTGTTCAGAGTGGCCAGGCTCTTTCTAAAAATGTTATTTAAATAATTTTTTCCAGCTTCCTTGAGTGTTTCTATTGACAGACATAGATCAACACTGGAGTTGCCCTTCCACCTGCCAACAGAAAAGTCCAGCTCAGCAGAGGAAACACTCCCAACACAAGGATGGCTTTATACACCTTTCCTCCAACAACCACAGAAGATGAAGTTGAGCTGTGAGTCACTCTCTACACCAAACACAAGATAAGCGCTCCACACCTCTTAGCCAACGTCTCTATGAACAAAAAAAGCCTCAAGTCACGGGCTTACAAAGTGACAGTCCCATCGGAAGGCCACCGGGACCAGCAGCACATGGTCTGCAGCTGCATTCCCAAAGCCCTTTTCCTGCTCCTAGCTGTGCATCTACTGTAGCTTGGCTTTGGACTCCAAGTGGTACGATGGCCCAGAGCCAGCAGCACCATGTAGCATCCTGCATTAGCGACGGCTGCAAGGATGGGAGGGTGAAGCCACACTGAGGAGAAAAAATCAGAAAACAGGACGTAATTTCTTCTCCAATTGACTGCGGTTAACCAGGGGAGCTAGTTCCTGTAGGAAGTCATAGGTAGTTCATCTCCAGATGTTTCTGAGCAGAGTTGGATGTCTTTCCAGAGCAACTGCTTTAGCCAAAACGCATTTTACCAAGCGGTTACTTGCTGAAACAAAACTGCTGAAAAACGGATGATGAACGTCCCTTTCTGGCCTTTATCTCTTCCCTTCATACAGTGATATCTCTGTTCTCATCTGAGAGCTAAGAACTCCACTAGGCTAAAGGTGAAACGGCCATTTATGTTCTTAATTATATTTATACCAAGCTCTGATTTTTGTCAGTGATTTGCTGCAGCACAGCTGGGGTCTGGACACCTGAACGCTGCACCTTTCAGCCAGAGGGTTAATCTCACGTGCGGGGAGGTGGGGACAAGCCATTTCCCTTCAAAAACTCTGTGTGGACGGAGTGGATTTAGTCTGAGATAAATCCTGACGGGTTAAAGGCTGCTGGTTCTGAGTAAAACTGCTCCATCCGTACTGCTTTTTGCAAGAATTTCACTGAATTTCACTGAATTTTAGAGTTGGAAGGGACCATAGAGATCATCTAGTCCAACTCCCCTGCTAAAGCAGGACCACCCAGAGCTTGTCAGAGGATGTTACTCAGGAGCATCCAGGTGGGTCTTGAAAATCTCCAAAGAAGGGGACTCCACAACCTCCCTGGGCAGCCTGTTCCAGGGCTCTGCCACCCTCATTGTGAAGAAGTTTTTCCTCATATTTGAGTGGAACCTCTTATGTTCCAACTTGTGCCCGTTGCCCCTCGTCCTCTCACTGGGAACCACTGAAAAGAGTCTGGTTCCCTCCTCCTTCAACCCACCCTTGAGATACTTGTAGGCATTAATAAGGTCTCCCCTCAGCCTTCTCTTCTCCAGACTAAAGAGTCCCAGCTCTCTCAGCCTTTCTTCATAAGGGAGATGCTCCAATCCTTGAATCATCTTTGTTGCCCTTTGCTGGACTCTCTCCAGTAGTTCCCTGTCCCTCTTGAACTGGGGAGCCCAGAACTGGACACAGTACTCCAGTTGTGGCCTCACCAGTGCAGAGTAGAGGGGGAGAATGACCTCCCTTGACCTGCTGGCCACACTCTTCCCTATGCAGCCCAGGATTCCGTTGGCCTTCCTGGCCACAAGAGCACACTGCTTGCTCGTTGTCATTTTGGTGTCCACCAGGACCCCTAGACCTTTCTCTTCAGAAGTTGCCTCCAGCAGGTCCACCCCTAACCTATACTGGTGCCTGACATTTTTCTTTCCCAGGTGCAGGACCCTACACTTTTCCCTGTTGAACCTCATGAGGTTCTTCCTTGCCCAGTTCTCCAGCGTGTCCAAGTCTCACTGGATGGCAGCACAGCCCTCCGGGGTGTCAGCCACCCCTCCCAGTTTGGTGTCACCAGCAAACTTGAAGTATGTTGAAGAAGTATGGCAAGTGCTCCCTGATGATCCCTCCTCCTCCTCGATGGAGTGGGAAAAAGCATCACCCTCCATCTTCAGGGATCCCCGTCCCTTCTGCAAAGCATTCTGAGAACTGCAGAGGCAGGTGCTGCCTGACAGCCGGCTACTACTGCAAAAAACCTCAAGAAAAATGTGATCTTTCATTAAAAAGTGCATTTGCAAGCGCAGCCAGGGAAGGGGCCAGGGTCACTCGTTCTAGCAGAAAACTCGTGCGAGCGACTCCGTATCAGTAAAAAAACATCTGCAAAAAACCCAACCGAAGATAAGATGCCACACTTGGAGGCAGTTTCCCGCCATGCATGGCGATTTTTATCACACTTGCTTATTTCCTCTGGTTTTGGTTTGTTTTTCTTTCCCCCAGAACATTGCTCCTTCCTTGCTTAACGGCAACAAGGCGGTGTGGGGACAGCCTGTGGCCAGAGAGCTTGTGTGGAGGTGCAGCATCCAAATTTTATTTTCCTGGGAAGGCTGGGGTTCACAGCAGGGTTTGGGGCATCCCTGGAGGCCACCTCCTGCAGGAGCCAGCTGGGTGTGACGGCCAGGAGCTTCCCTTTCGCTTGGATAACTCAGGCAGGGAAGCCTTTGGCGTGGGGAGTTCCTCATTCCTTGCAGAGATGAGTCACCCTTTGCAAACAGAGCCGAGATGACGACCGACTGACCGAGGACCGTTGGAGCTCCAGGAAGAAAGGGCAGCCCTGCACCGTGAACACCCTCATAACCCCAGCGCTGGCAGCAAGCTCTGCCTGGCAAGACAAAATGAGTTTGTGGCACCAGCCAGACTGGCCCTTCCGCTCAACGCAAGGGGGTAAGGTCAGACGGGACCAGGACACGTGTCAGAAGACAGCCTGGCAGGAGTAACAAGCTCAAAGCAAAGCTGGTGGCACCATCCCCGCCCCAGACAAGCCAATGCAGGAGGCTGGAGAGAGGTACGACTGGCAGGGACAGGGGTGGAAAAGCAGCAAAAGGAGATGGGCAGCAGGGCAGACCCAAAAGCAGTGGGAAGAGGAAAGGCTATAACGTGCCACCAGGCAGCCAGGCTTGGCTGAGGGAAGCAAGGAGCTGAAGATATTCATCACTCTGGTGGTGAATATCTTCCCCAGCTCATCCCAGCTCCCACCGGACCAGCCAATGCAGGAGGCTGGAGAGATGCAGGACTAGCAGGGACAGGGGTGGAAAAGCAGCAAAAGGGGATGGGCAGCAGGACAGACCCAAAAGCAGTGGGAAGAGGAAAGGCTATAACGTGCCACCAGGCAGCCAGGCTTGGCTGAGGGAAGCAAGGAGCTGAAGATATTCATCACTCTGGTGGTGAATATCTTCCCCAGCTCATCCCAGCCCACTCAAGGCTTGGGGAGAGCAGAGAAGATCAGTTTTGGGTGCCCTCCAACACATCCCCAGGTGCTGTTCAAGCCCTCAGCCAGCCTTACCACGACAGACAAGCGTTACATGGGGCTTGTTCCCCAGGTCCCAGGAGGGTTAAAAACCCTTCCAGATCAGCAGAGGTTGCAGGATGAGAACTTGAAAGGTGAATTAATGGGCTGTGCCAATGCCCAGCCCACGGAGAGAGCCGTTGCTTGACTAACTCTCCATATCACAGCACGCCAACCATGACCTTGGTTAATGATTGCAAGGAGCAGCACAGAGTATCACCAACAGCGAAGAACTCTAGGAACCCTGGGGCCTTCCAACAAAACCTTGCTGGAGGAAGAACCTTCTGCACGGTTCCCCCAGGTTTATATCGCAGCCTGAACACAGATGGGTACCACAAGGATGTGGGGCTGGTCTCACCTAGCAAGGTCTATGTTCAAACACGGCACTGCTCACACAAAGCAGGTTTTCAGGCATTGGAGAAATACAGTGTAGGAAGAGCAGAGTTGTGCATGCAGAAGTGAGCCAACTCTGTCTCCTGTCTTCTGGCCACATGGCCCATGCTTATCCCAAAAGGGCTCTCAAGCCACACGTGCATCTCCTTGAACACAGATCATGGAATGGTTTGGGTTGGAAGGGAGGAAATACTGTGTAGGAAGAGCAGAGTTGCGCATGCAGCACTGAGCCAACTCTGTCTCCTGTCTGCTGGCCACATGGCCCTTGCTTATCCCAAAAGGGCTCTCAACCCACATGTGCATCTCCTTGAACGCAGATCATGGAATGGTTTGGGTTGGAAGGGATCTTAAAGACCATCCAGTTCCAACCCCTGCCCTGGGCAGGGACACCTCCCGCCAGACCAGGTTGCTCAAAGCCCCATCCAGCCTGGCCTTGAACACCTGCAGGGATGGGGCAACCACAGCTTCTCTGGGCAACCTCACCACCCTCACAGCAAAGAATTTCTTCCTGAGATCTAATCTGAATCTCCCCTCTTTCAGTTTAAAACTGTTCCCCCTCATCCTATGACTCCCCTCCCTGATCAAGAGTCCCTTCTCATCTCTCCTGGAGCCCCTTTAGGAACTGCTCTAAGTTCTCCCCGGAGCCTTCTCTTCTCCAGGCTGAACCCCACCAACTCTCTCAACCTCTCCTCATAGGAGAGAGGCTCCAGCCCTCTGATCATCTTTGTGGCCTCCTCTGGACCCGCTCCAACAGGTCCATGTCCCTCCTGTACTGGATGACTCACCCCATGAGGTCACAGGAATGCTGTGCCCTTCCCAGCATCCATTTGATCACCACCGGTTAAAAAAAAAAAAAAAAAAAAAAGAATTAAAAAAGGATGCTATCTTTGCAGGAATGGACTGAACACGTATTTCTATTATTTATTCAGGGCTTCTAATTGAACGTCTGGACCAGCTTCTTTTAAATCTGGTCACACTGACTCCACTGGAAGCCATCAATACGCTCACACTCCTTTTCTTGCCAGCTGGGTAAAACCATCATGGTCTAAAGACAGACCTGTACCTTTGTGACGTGGCTAGAGGGAAGGACAGAAAAGGCACAGGGCATTGCCCGAGGTGGCCTAGAGAGCCTTTTTCTTGGGCATTATGGGTCACAGAGAAGCTCCGCTAAGAGGTTTGGGTACCCGGAAAATTTGTTCAGAAAACTCATCATTAGCACAGACAAAATGCAGCACGTCTCCATGCAAATGCTCTGCCTTCAATAACTTCTGCAGCCTCTGGGATAATTAAAGCAATTGAACTTCAAAAGATGCGGAGATGCGTGCCTGAGGAGCAGGACAGATAACGGGGCTGCAGCTACTCTGTAGGAGACTGAGTCGAGGCAGCTGGGTCCTACCAGATAGTCCCTCCCAGACTAGCTCTGCTGTTTGTCCCTCTGGATGATCCAAGCATCCCCTTGGATGTAGCTTTAGCCCAAATCATGTCCTCGTACCAACACCACCCCCAGGATAATGGGTTTCTTCTCTCTCCCTCACCTTCACCCCTTGGTGCAGGCAGAGCCCAAAACTCTGTCCCCTTGAGGGTCTGGAGGTACAACCAAGTCCTTCAGGTCTCCTCCTGAGACACTCCTGGCCATGCCAGAAATATGTCCCTTGACCTGCTCCAGTTCAAACCGAGCGGGATCCAAACATCAACTGGAATTTCAGACAACAAGGGCTCCCCAATGCCTCTGATGATGTTCTCCACACCCCGGGCTTTGCCCCAACCCTACAGCTCCTGGCCCCATGTCAGGACTCAAACCTCTGCCAAGGCAACATCTCCCAGCTTTGCCTAATAAACAGGTTGAATATTTTCTCTTTGCCTGACCTAGACTCAAATAAAAACACCAAGACACTCTCTGCTCCTTGTCCCCCTCCACCTTGGGTCCTCCATTTTCAGTTTTCTCCTTTGAAAGTCTCTTAACCCCCTGGCCAGCCCCATCCTGAGCCCCACACCCTATAAATCCCGTAGCCACAACAGCAAATGCCCAGACCACACCTGGGTACTCTCTGACTTCACAAGAGCATTCCCCTTGTCTGCAAAACCTTCAGTCTGGGCCAGAAAGGTCTGCCTTAGATGGAGATCCATTTATTTTATTTTTTTTTTTATTTTACCTCCATTTTCTTCTCTGGTTTTAATGCGCTTTTCTTTCTGTGTCTCTTCTAAAGCAGCACGAGTACAAAAGTCATATTGAAAAGCCTGTGACAGCTCAGGTTGCTAGTGCTTTTGAAGAGGGAAGCCTCACTCAGGGAGACTGGATGACCTCAGATTTGTGAGGTTTATTAGAAATCTTTGTTACTGGATCCACCTGGCTCTTGTCAGCTGAAAGGTCTGGATGTAAGTTCCCCGCTGGCCCAGTTTGAGCTTCTCCAAGTTGTGTTTCTGCCTTGGATGCTGCAACTCCTCCAACCTCCCAGCCAACTTTTTACCCCTTTATTCCTTCATTTTAGCAGCGCTGCTCTTCTCTAATACAGAGGCAAGAGTTTGCCAAACTGCCCTTGGAGCTGAAAGGTCCCTTTTGCCAGGCAGCGACCAAACACCAGCCTTCCTCCCCTGAGGATTCATGATGGTGAGCACCACAGGTTACCTCTGTTCAGCCTCATCTCCCTACCAAGCATCTCCCCTGTGAAGTAGCAGGAGGTTAGATGAACACCTCCCATGGGCCACAGCTGGTCCATGACCTAGAGCTAGATGGGTAAAGCCAACCAGCACCACAAGAGCTGCTGCTAAGCACCGTGGCTGACATACACCACAGCCTTGCAATGCTTGCTGGGGTAGGGACGGATTGTCTCCTGCTGTGGAGATGCTTTCAGCTCTTTGTGCATGGCAGAAATAATCAGAGAAGGACCAATCCGTTTTACAAGAGACAGTGACCTCCAGAAAGCACAGGAGGTCTCCACGTATCATCAAGATGTGACCTTTGGTAGGGTGTCATGCTCTGGTGATCTTTGTCTGTTTTTGTTTCCTAGCTGATCGTGTTATGGAAGTGCTATCAGGATGTGATGCATCCCCCTGTCATCCTGCTCCATGCAGTCCAGAGGGCAAGGTAGGACCTCAGCACCACATGGTCCTCTGGGGCCCTTCCTGTGGTAACCCAGAAGACGACCTTGCCCTTTGCTAGCCCTTCCTTAACACCCTGAGCTGTGCCCTTGGGCAGGTCAAACTCCCCAGGTCAAACTAACCCACCAACGAGCCACAAACATGAACAGTGAAACCAAAACCTGCTCCTCCTGCTGCAACTCCAACCTCATGTCTGGGGGCAAAATCCAAAATTCCTGCTCCTCCAAGAACATCCGCTGCCCTGTGGCAGTCACCCTCCTGGGGCTGCCCCAAAGGGAGATCCCCCAGAGGCCGGGATTATGGGCAGCAGGATCAGGAAAGACCCTAAAAAGACAGGATAAAAAGCAGCTGTCCACTCAGAAAGATTCCTTCCAGACGGGGTTGTTCACCCTGGAGAAGAGAAAAGGCTCTGGGGAGACCTTAGAGCTCCTTCCAGTGTCTAAAGAGACTCCAGGAAAGATGGGGAGGGACTCTTGATCAGGGAGTGAAGCCATAGGACAAGGGGGAATGGTTTTAAACTGAGAGAGTGGAGATTTAGACTAGATACAAGGAAGAAATTTTTTACTCTGAGGGTGGTGAGACACTGGCCCAGGTTGCCCAGAGAGCTGGTTGATGCCCCATCCCTGGAAACATTCCAGGTCAGGTTGGACAGGGCTCTGAGCAATCTGATCTAGTTGGAGATGTCCCTGCTCATGGCAGGGGAGGTTGAACTAGATGACCTTTAAAGGTCCCTTCCAACCCGAACCATTCTGTGATTCTATGATTTCTCCTCTTTTGAAGACCTCGTGCTTTACTGCAGCCCAGCATGGCTGGTGCTTGCTCCTGCTGCCATGGCCGTCGGATCCATCACCCCTACTCTCACCCCAGCAAAAAATGTCTGTCACTGCTCTGATGTCTTGTCACCGCTCCGATGTCCGACCAGAAACTCTGCCCAGAGTTGGCACTGCCTTGTCTGCAGGAGGTGGCTTGGGGGATGTTGTTACCACACGGTTAACGGCAAGTGGGGGACCATGAGCTGAGCGCTGGGTGCTGGGATGGGGATTAAGCCCCTGCCTCCTCTCCCAGCAGGTATCCTCAAGGTCCCTTCCAACCCAAACCACATTCTATGATCCTGCTGGAAGCCCTTGCTCCATATCTCTTTAGATATCTTGGTGCAGCAGCCCTGGGCTGGAGCAGTGAGTCACAGGGTATGTACGAGACGTGAGACGGGGAAGAGTTTCACTTCCCCACACGGGACAGAAACCTGCTGCAGCCCCGCGTTTAAGACGCAATAAATCACTGCTCTCCTGCTCCTGCACGAAGACCTGCCAGGCAGCTGAAGGCAAGACCTGCCAGGCAAGCGGCCAACGGACGCCATCCCCATCCAACGCCCACGCAGCAGCAGCGGGTGGCCTGGCTCCTTGCAAAAAAAAAAAAAGCAGAGTTTGCAGCTGCATCTTTTAGCAATGCAAGATTTCCCTTCGCTTGGCTGAGAAATCACCTCCCTTAATCATCCCGGAGCAATCCTCACAGTAGACATGCTCAGACAACTGGTAGGACCAGCTCCGCAAGGCTGTGGGAGCAGCAGCCAGCCTGCAAATAATTTGTAGGGAGCTCTTGCTTACCCTGGGCGTGGCTTGCAAAAAATAAACCAAACCAACCCCAAAACCCTAAGCAACAAACAGGCATGCTTCACAGAATCACTGAATGATATGGGGTTGTGGAAGGGACCTCTGGAGATCATCCAGTCCAACCCACCCAGAGCAGGTTGCACAGGAACGTGTCCAGGCAGGTTTTGAATGTCTCCAGAGATGGAGACTCCACCACCTCTCTGGGCAGCCTGTTCCTTCTTCTCCACACTGCACAGGGACTGGGGGCAATGGTGGACCAGCTCAGGATGGGCTGAGAAGGGGGTGGAGACAACCAGAGCCACCTTCATCCCGCACTGAAGAGCCAGGGAACCTCCAACAAGTGGAAGCCCAATGTAGGCTGGGATGGAGGGTGCTCACTGCAAGGGAGGGGTGTGTTTCCTCAGCCAGGGAATTCACAGTATGAATTCTCTGGAGATGTAACAACAACAAAAATACCCAGCAACAACAAAAACAGAGTGGGGGAAGAAGAGTGGGGGAAGGCTGGGTAGGAGCCGAGCTGGAGAAACGGTGATGACCTGCTGCCTGTCGTGTTGTAGCTCTGTCAGAAGTGATATTACGATGGTAAAAGTGTAGCCCTGCCCTGGGCTGTCACCATCTTGTTCAATTAGTTATGGCCAGATCACAGGACAAACCTTGAAGGAACAAACCAGGGTTGCAGCTTCCCTCATCTAAAGATGAGCTGCATCCAGCCAAGGAGACGATTGGCCCCACCAGCTGAGGAGGTCCCGGCGCGGTGGGAAGAAGTCTTCTCCCCTGTGTCATTTCAGAGCTCCCCATTAAGGTTTCCAGCCTCCCAGTGCTGGGGGGGCAGGGTTGGGGTGGTTGGGATGGTTTGCAGCAGCTCCTTAACCTACAGTCAAGGCCCATCGGAATCGTGGGATGCAGGAGAGCAGAGACGATGCTCAGATGGATGGTGGGAGGACTAAAACCGGTCATTTTTTTGCACAAGGGCAAACTGAGGGGCAGGGAGTGCTTTTCTGGGCCGGAAGAGTATTTTAAGGCAAAAATGCATCAAAGTGTTATTGAATTGGGACATACCCCCTAGAGCACATCAAAGCTGCCTGCGGGATGCAGGAGCCGGTGGGGTTGGGAGGTGAGGAGCTCAATCCAGCACCTTCTGAAGGGCTGGATCAGGCCCAAAGGAGCTGGTTCTCTGACCTACATGCTGCAAACCCCGCGGGCTCCCAGCACGGCTCTGCAGGGGTATCATCTGTCACGGCTCCAGAGCAGGAGGATCCCCAAAGCATGAAGATCAGCAATATTGGCTGAAAACTAACGCGCTGTGCAGAAAGGCAAAAGCTTTTTTGGAGCCTCCCCTTGTCCCAGAGGATGTAGGACAAAGGACTTTTTTTCCCCAGAGGGGGGGAAAGAACTCAATGGCAACCATTCCTGTTTCCACCATGACCTCAAGAGGTATAGAGGGAGTAGAACTGGGGGGTCTCTTCTACAGCATAAACCAATCCAGCAGGAATAACCCATGGATGAAAAGGCTCCATGGTGCAAAGGGGAGAGCTAAAAGCAGGGAAAGGGTTAATGCTGCAGCCAGAAAGATGCTGGACTGGTAGAAAAAAGGAAAAAAAAAAGAAGCCAACGGGTCTGTGTCCATTTTCTGCAGCGCCCAGAGCCCGGCCCTTTCTCCCTGGGTAATCAACTGGAAGTGAGCGGAGCCGGAGTAATCACTGCACCTCATTCCCCATCCCCGACGCTGCCGGCAGGACCAGGAGATGGAGAAGCCCCACCTGGCCCAAGGCAGGTCAACACAAGCCCGTCGTCGAGCCTTTGTGCTCCACCAGCAGCTCGGAAGAGCAGGTGAAGGCTCAAGGATGAAGATACCAGCAAATCAACGGTGCCTGAGCGTGCCCCATGGCACCACGACATGATGGACACCTTTCTATGGGGTGAAACCCTCCTGGCAGGCATGGAAGGGGTTTTACCTCCGGGTATCTGCTGAGAAAGGAGTTGACACCTCTAGAAAGTAGTGAGGAGGAGGAGGAAGAGGGAAAGAGCCTGATCCCAGCCTTCAAGGCACAGCTGCATCCTTCTCATTCTCCCCACGTTATCCTGCTGCCGCCCTGCCCGGACTTAAGCATCAGCAGAGGGATCCTGGCACCTCTGGAGCGGCCAAAATTATCCAGTAACGAAGGCACAAGCGTGAGCAGATGATTTAGAGGATGCACCCATTCTCAGGATCATCATACCCCAGCACAAACGCTGCCTAAATCTCCTCTTGGGATCCGATCCAAAGCCTTCTTAAAGCATCGATGCTTTGTTATTAATCTGCGCAGCGACCAGCGAAGGGAGAGCTGGATTATTTATTTATTTATTTCTTTTCTGAGGCGTAATCAAAGACCAAAATTATCTCGGGGACATGGCTGGGCTTCATCTGCTTCATGCCTGGTCTGGTGGGGAGACCCGCTCAGCTAACACGGCCATTCTGGACTAGAGAGTCCTGGCTTCCTACCTGGCCAAGCCCCAAATCCTCTTTATATCATGGTCAGACACGTTAGGAGAGAGGTGACATGCCCTAATTTACACTCTCCTACCCTCCTCCGAGGGGATGCAGTTGCAGAACCTCTAGATAAGCCTCCCAAACTCAACTGAATGAATTTGTCCCCCCCCAACACCGTCCTCCAGTTTACAGAGCTCTTCTGCCTCCCTGGTGCTCATCCCCTGGGTGTATTTATGGCCAGCGAGCGCATCCTCTCTCTGCCTTTGTCTCGTTGGGCTATAATTTTATAGCCTCCCGTATAACAGCTCTCCATCCCTATGCTCAGCCTCGGAGCCTTCTCCTCCTGCACCTGCTCCAGGCTGAGTTAATCCCTCTCAAGCACCAGCTCCCCATCCCTCCACGTTAACTCTTCCATACCCTCGTCCCACCAACGCTCCCAGAGGGCACCCATGGCCAAAACAGCCCCAGTCTCGGCCGTTCCAACATGATTCAACCTCCAAAAGCAGCACAGAGCCCAGCCATAGGGCACCCCACTGTATGGCCTGATATATAGAATGATAAGAGTTGGAAGGGACCTTAAAGATCATCGAGTTCCAACCCCCCTGCCATGGGCAGGGACACATGCCTTGGGGACATCCCCACACCCTGCTCCTCATCCTCGAGGTCAGCCAGGTCCCTCTGGCCAAGCATCTCATCATCCCCCTGCTCATCAGCTTGGTTTTGCGGGCAAATCTTGGCATGAAACAGGAGAATGAGCTCAGATCTTCCCTTAACTTAAGCAGATTTAAGCTCTCCTGCATGGGGTTAATGTGTCTGGTGGTGCCCTTTGCCACCTCCCCTAGTCCCCAGCAGAAGTCTTCTCCACTGATGTACTCCCCCATGGCACTAAGTGTTCAAAGCCCCCAGATAAAGTCTTTATCAAGTCCAGACAAAGGAGCCTTCCCTGGAGATATTCAAGGAGAGGCTCGACGAGGCCCTGGGCAACCTGGTCTAGTTGGGGGTGTCCCTGCTGACTGTGGGGAGGTCAGACTAGATGACCTTTGGAGGTCCCTTCCGGCCTGGACAACTCTATGACTCTATGAGACCCGTAGCATCTTCTTCACCCAAAAAACGAGATCAAAGCTACAGGTGGATCCCACACAGCCCCCTTTGGTACCAGCCCTGGCTTTCCACCTCCTTCCACCTTGGGGGCTTGAGGATGCCCAAGGTAGTTCTCCATGGGCATCCATCACCCCCTGAGGGAGCTCCCTTGAACAGACAACGCAGCCGGGGAGACAAGAGCCGAGCAGAGATTTCACTGGGCTCGTGGCCACGTCGAGGCCCCACCTAAGTCATTTCTTGCCAGAACAGGCAAGGACGGGAGGCTGGTGGCAGAGGGTTGGATTTGACTTTGCCACCAAGCTCCTGAGCACCTCGGTCATGTCACTTCGTCCCTTTTTCATAGGTCACCACCTTGCAGACAGAATTACGGCTTCCACGTGTTAAAAAGAGCATCCCTGGGACATGATGAAGGGGTTTGACTTCTGCTCTGGGCAGGACCTGCTGCAGCAAGCCCCGCTGCCTTCCTCAAAACCTGCTTTTCCTTTCCCTAATGCCTTGATGCCTCAACGCTGCTGCCAAGGAGAAAGTTTGTTTTTTTTTCCCCGACCAATTCTGGCACATGGCTCCTGGCAAGCACCAGACGTGGAGCCAGCCAGTCCCCCCATACACACAGTGTGTTTGTGTACACACACACCCATCACTGGGGCTCTGGGGGGGGTGTGGGGGTGGATTTAGACCTCAAATCCAGCTCCCAAGGGGTGGAAGGTTCTCTCAAAGAGCATCCATCAGCCCCTCTTGGGTTTTACAACCCTGCTGCCCAGCTGGAGCTGAACCCCAGGTGACTCATGTTAAAAAATTACTTAAATAGGAGGCAGCTGATGTTCCTGGGAAGAGGGGGGAGGGAAATAAATTGCACCAGGAGAGAGGTGCCCATAGCAAGATGTTGCACTGAGTAAGAGCTAAGTGGTGAGCACCCACATCAGGCCCTGCTCCTCCATCCATGCCTGCTTTCCCCCCCCCCTCCCTGGTTCTTGCAGCCCCAAGGATGCTCCCAGCAGGTGACACCCCCTCTCTCCTGCATCCCTAAGCCTGTCCCTCCTCCAGTCACTGCTACCCCGAGCAGCAGGGCTCAAAGCCAGGCTCTCTGCATCTCCCACCACCCATGTGCAGAGCTGCGGGGCCCGAGGTGCAGCCTCAGGGACCCTCTGTGTTGCCCTCACCACCAGTATAACACCAGTTGGGCACACCTGAGCATGGAAAGGGGCACCCAAGCCCCAGAAGATGTGAGGGTGGATGGAGATGAAAGGTGCCCCAGGGGAAAGTCTGCAGCACGGTCCTTTGCTGGATGCAGCAAGAAAAGCAGCTGAGGATGGAAGAGCATCCTCCGCTCCCCCGCTCCCCCGCCGTGCTGGCTGCCTCTCTTTCCTCTCCCCCCTGCTCCCCACCAAGCCCACAGCTAATGCAGCTAATTCCAGGCAGAAACGTAACGGTAATTAGTAATAAACAGTCGGTAATCAATCCACGCGTGGCAGGGGGGTGGGTGTGCAGGGCCAGGAGAGCAGCCTGAGCTCCACCTGGCAGCTACTGGCACGGGAGAAAGGACCAGAGCCACTTCTGATGGGACACCCTCTGCTAGAAAGCACCAGGCTGGTTTCTCAGGTCCAAAATAACCTTTTTTCAGGGCTGGGAGAAAAGGATGGTTCCTCCCACCCTCGGGATACGGGAAATCCAGATTCATAGCCCTGCCTGGACACCCAAAAAGCCATCAGCCCCGGGGGCAGGAGCTCTCTCTCTCTCTCTCTATCCTCAACTTTCCGTCCGACTTACTAAAAGCCCTTGGGCTTGTCCCAAAAAAACAGAACAAAGAACAACACTGAAACCTCCGATTATTTTTTTTTTTCTTCCCGGCACAGAAATCCTGCTCTCCAGCCTCTCCGAGGCCTCCCTGCTCAAAGTTTCTCCCCAGCTTGGCTCCACCGAGCAGAAACAACCCAGATTGGGAGCAGCTGCGGGAGGGTTTTAACCAACCAGGGGGTGACTTTCAGATGCAGCAGCCCCCAGCACCCCGACTTCCAGCATCCCCCCCCCCAAAAAAAACTACA